>NC_134484.1:23454504-23709755 GCF_040206685.1 Ascaphus truei | reverse complement strand
AATAAACAGAGATCTTGACTCCGCTCTTACAGGGACACAGGACTGCAGCAAATCTCCATTCCCAACAGCTCACAGAACATAACCCTATGCATTTCATAGCAAACTGCTTACTTTAGAAGGGGTATACATTTGAACCCTGATGATGAAATTACTCTACAATGTGCATATTCTATGGTTGTTTGTAAGTGTGATACTGTCAGGAGTGTCCGTGAACCTTGAATCCTGGTCCTTTACCTTCCAAGTCTGGAGTTGTCCTCGTCTGCTACAGGCTGTTGTACTGCTGCTATTCCCTGCAGAGAACTTTCTAAGGAGGCTGATTACCTTATCAGCCTCACCTGTTTCTTAGCCTCAGCCAGGCCTTTATAAGACCTCCACTTCTTGTGACTGTTTATTGTGGTTCACCCAGTAAGCAAACTCGCTGCCTCCCTGTGTTATTATTGCAGTTTTCCAGAGGGCTGTTTCCTGACCATCGCTACCTGCTTACCACCTGCCCTAACCTCTGACTGTTTCCTGACCATCACTATCTGTCACGGTAGACCAGGTCTTTTAACACATTTATATTTTTGGGATCATTCAACAGGCAAAACAAGGCAGTGAAATAAAATGGGGTTTATTTGGATTAAACCTCGGAAATACAACAAAACACAAAATACTAAAATATGCACACTTAATGTGCTCTGGGGATTGAGATCTAGACTTTGTTAGGTGCAGGGCACCCACTTGCAAGGGCTTTCCCTGATCGGAACCTTGTTCTGGACGTCCTGGACCGAGATTCAGCAGAATATCCTAACCGGGACCTAGTCCCGATAGTCCTGGAACTGTTTTCGGCAAGAAATCTTGACCACAACCGCTACTTTGATTTGTAGAACTTGGCTGAAAAAGACTGGACTTAGTCTCTGTGAAGCAGGCTTTTCTAGCTTCAAAACGAAGCCGGTTGCTCTGCTATTTCGAACAGAGCAACTTTGAAAAGCCCGCCCTAGCTTCATCGACTCAAGTCACAGGATGGTCTGGTTCTCTGACTCGGCCATCCTCTTACATACACTCCACTAAGCTATTCTTAGCATGGAGGTAGGAGGAGTGACTAATCAGAGCATGGGAATTCCTCCCCGCCAGCCAATAGGCATTAGAGCTCATCCTTTGGCTGACGTCAGAGGAGGAGGCATGACAAGCCGGCTCAAAAAGACGGGTGAGCGGTAAATATGATTTAGCCAATGGGAGAAGCGCCTACGAGCTGTATCTCCCAAAGCAAACTCATTGCCACCCGCTGGGCAGGCTCCTCCAAGTCTGGCAGATACAAAAGGTGTCCCCACAGGGTGCCATTTGTTCTCCGGACTTGGCAATTCACCCTTCCTCGCCCACCAAACGTCTTCTCACCTCTGGATATCCTCTCCTCTTTAAACTACGGACTCTATACAGACATGTCAGCGTCTATGCTGATGCCCTGGCTGACTGTAGAGAGTCTTATAGCAAATGTCTAAAACCTTATAAAGTACACTTTAATAAAGTATACACATTGGGGAATCTTATACGGGAAATGGATTTGGGATATTTGGGCTTGAAATGCAAGAGTCTGGGGGACACTGGGTTGCCCCGGTGTAATTCACTCCACGAGCTGGTAAATCATGCCTGCTTGCCAGGGAGAATTAAAGGACTACCGGTAACTTTGGTGCCCGAACTCCTGCAAACAAAATAATTGTATTTCTACCCAAATATCCCCCCTAAAACTGACACACAAGAGATCTCACAGTTCTAGGGCTAAAGGAACATGAAAACAGAAAAAAGCAGGGGTCATTTTATTTTCAACATGTATTATCCCTGGTCCCTGGCTTATGGTGCTTATGCAGGGACTCTACGGTTTCAGGGGTAACCAGAGGGTTTAACCTTTATTAGATAGCCTGGTTACCCCCTCCCATCACCCTACCTGCTTAACAGCTGACCTTTCCCTGTTTCCTGACCATCGCTACCTGCTTGTCACCTGCCAGCTCGCCTGTCTCAGCTACTGTACTGCAGTCCCACAATTGCTCCCCACGGACAGATACCATATTTTTTTAGTTTATTTTTATTTTATATATTAAATACAACACTATGGTGGTTGCACTTCTTTGCTTTGTTTTCTAGATTGTTTTACTGTCACGAAAGTGGAACTGAACATTTTCAGAAGAAGCAGCATCTACATTTGGAAACTATTTGAACACATTTTGTGGTTTTATATTTTTCAGTTTTGTGTGTTATTATTGTGTTGTTTGTGTGTTATAATTTTTTGAGCTAATTGTATCAATTTTGCACTGGGTATTCAACAATACCTTTTATCTATTAGTTTAGAATATATTTTTATCCACAAAATCATTTATTTTGTATTATTCAACAATAATGTTTTTTTGACCCATCACATATATGTGTTTGTAGTTTTTTCATTAAGAGCAGTGATTTTAAGAATACAGGAAAACTTATTAGAAAAAAATGACATATGTGATGCATGTGTCTTTATTTATGTAGCACATCCATGTACATGGTGTTTCACAGCAGTAATATACAGTACATGCCATAGTAATATAACACATACTGGAAATTAGCGCTTGAGACATAAAAGTAACTTTAGTAATAGGAGTCCCTGCCCTGAAGAGCTTACAATCTAAGTGTTAAGTAGTGAAAGTTTACAGAGACAGTAGGAGGGCGTTCTGGTAAGTGCATCTGCAAGGGATCAAGGTTGATGCATGAGATGAATAGTATCAGCCACTGAGCTACCCATACAGTATGCTTCATTAAAGATGAGTGTTTTTAGATGGGTCTTACAGGTGGAGAGAGAGGGTGCTAGTCAGATATTAAGGGGAAGGGAAATGCAGCGCTGCGGGGCAGTGAGTGAGAAGGGTTTTAGATGGGGTAGAGGGCTTTTGATATAGTACAAAAGGGGTAGACAGAAGACATCCTCGAGCAGAAAGCAAGAGCCAGGAAGGTGAATAGTAAGAAATTAGGGCTGATATGTAAGGAGGGGCAAAGGGAGAAGGATAATTTTGTGATCAATACAGGATTTAATAGGAAGCCAGGAGAGGGATTTCAACAGGAGAGATGCAGAAATAGATGTATGACTGAGTAAAATGATTCTAGAAGTGTTTAGGATGTTTTGTAGGTGAGGCATGTTAGAGGCAGGAAGGCCAGACATTAGAAGGTTACAATAGTTGAGACAGGAGAGAATGAGGGCCTGTGTAGAGTTTAAGCAGTAGAGCGAGAGAAAAAAGGTCAAATGTGACACCCAGGCTTGTTTGGGATTAAATCAATTAAGAAAGTGGGGAGGTCTGACAGGATGTTGACTGCAACCAAATTGCATAAAAAAGATGTTAAGGTCATTTTACAAATCACAAGATAAATGTTGTTGTGAGGTTGTGGAGGGAGGAAGTGAGGGAGTAGGAGCTTCAGGTTAGTATTGTTTCCAGTTGTATATATATCCCCTTAAACCTCCTTCCAAATAACTTACAGAGAGACGCCTACGCTAACAAAGCTGCACACCCAAGGTACCCTGGGAGATATGCTTATAGCTATGCAAATTATATTTAAATAAGTAACATCCCACATTTCCTAAAAGGATTTCCATAAGAACGATATTGAGGTGACAAACAATTAGCGATTTGAATAGTGTAGGAACTACTGCTTTACTAGGCTTTAACAGTGTGCGCTAAGCTGACTGATAGGTAGCACTACTGTAACTGTCAACTAGCATACTGTACTCCAAGGGATCTATTTTTGTGTACTGCAACTGTAGCCTAGTTCCCCTGGCTATAGCCTTCCACTGGCCTCAACACTATAAGTCCTGATGGGATCAGGCACTGTTTGGGTTAAACTCCTGCGCAGGGCCTAGCCTGCAGTTCCAACCTGGATGGGTACTGTGTTGCCATATCCAGAGGCAGGTCTAAACAGGCAGTTGGAGTGTCATACCTGGGGAGGGTACTGACTGGGTCACACGTATATTGTGTGATGCCTGTCAGTACCTGAACTTGCCAAATTGATTGTGTGTGGTTGGTGTGTGTCTTCCCTCCCTCAGTGGAGTGGGAGTGTTTCCCTCTTCCCACCAGGGGGTCATGGAGTTTAGGAGGGATGCTTGGGGCCTCTAGCCCTGGGTATCTGCTCCAGGGACTGTGGAGGATGCCACGTGCTGTATGGAATAAATCATGTTATGGAATCAGTTATACCAAGTATACTGTGTGGTCTTTGGAGGAGAAAGAGTTGCTTATGGGGACCATCCTGCCTGCCAGGATCCTCAAGGGATGGAGGCTTTGCACCCTGTGGAGGAAAAGCCTACCCAGATTATGCTCCCACACAAGACCAGCTGAACCCTCAGGCCTTCTGTAAGACAATCAGGTGAGCTAACAGCATCGGGAACACCCATGTAGTAGCCATATCTCCAGTAGGAGGGGGGAACAGGTGCTATATAAGGACTTCAAAGCAAAAAGTAATCTGTACTGAGGGATATGAGTTACTGAGGCCAGGTGAGGTTAAATAAAACAAAGGTTTTTTGACACACATAAGTAAAAACAAGAGGGTAAAGTGCTTTGTGAGTAGAGCTCAAAGGTATGCTGGTTAAGCTCACACTGCTAGAGCTGCTGTCCTGAATAAACAAGAATGCGTGAATTGTAATCCTGTTGGGTCAATCTTCAGGTTCCCCCTCCTCCTTCCATGACCAAATTGGATGCAATAACAGATTGCAAGTTATCTGCTCTGATTTTCTAGTACCCATTTAGCAGATGGATGTTGGTGTGCAGATCGGATTTAGATAAAACCAGCAGCGGCAATCTGTGGACCAGATTCAGATAAGTCCGCCCATCTCTAGTTATTATTTACCAAATCAAGATGATTTTCTAATCTTTCAACATGCAATGCTTAAACTTTTAAAGTGCACACTGTATGCCTATGTATATGTATTTTTTTTTCGAGAAAAAGACAAAATATTGCGTGCCACATACAGTAGCATAAATCTGTGTTGACATTTTTTGTAGAAAATGAAGAATCTAAAATGGCACACTCACAAGTGTAGCTTCAAATTGTACATATAGAGATATAAAATCTCAATGATGGTACTCATCTGGGGCTTTTAGCACTCCGTAGAAAACATCAATAGTAGGAATCCTGGCACCAATTAAGGCAAATAGTCAAATAGAGTCCAACAAACAAGTGGGGGTGGTGGATATAAAAAGAGACAATCTCTTGGAGGATTACGTCACCAGGTAGTGGTCCCGATCCAAATCCGCACAGCTAGGCATTCAGAAAGCTGAGAGGTATCATCTGTTGGTCCAAGCTATTAGATCAGTGTGCCTTCAAATCTGTAGCTCTATTGGCAGCTTACTCAGTCCTACAGCTGAGTGCTGTGTAGAAGGCAGCAAGGCATCCACAGTCAGCTGTTAGCATGCAAGGAGAGACCCAACTTGTACGACTTGATGACGTCACATTGTGCACTACGTCCCAATGCGTTTCGTCATCAATGTGACTTTGTCACGGAATGATTTGATGATGGCCCATCAGGCTTATAAATACACTCAAAGTCAGTTATCTAATAACTGTGGAGTTATTAAATCACACATTTTTGCCGTTTGGAGTGCCTGTGCCTTTTTGCTATTATACTTACACTTTGGACGGTATGCACCCTGTATATTATTATTATTATTATATACTGTACATTTATTGTGCATATACAGCAGTGAGTGCCCTGTTGCTTCTCTCCCTCTCCTTTAATTTTTGGAGCAATGAGTTTGATTGTTGGTAAAGAGAAATGAGAAGCCTTGTAAGGCAGTAACAAGCAGATGGAGATCAGGTGGGCAAATATCATTAATTAGGATTAAACAATCTATACAGGAAAGACATTACAGAAGGGGAAAACAGACAGACTGAAGCTACCTGTGTATTTAGAATTGCGGTAGCAAGTTATGGTCCATAAGGAGAAAGAAGAGGTGTGCAAAGAGAGGCACTGATAGGGTTATCAAGGCAATCCCCAAGGTATATAAGATGTTTTCCTTCCCAAATTATTAGAAGATTCCAGGATGTAGCCTTCTCCATAGTGAGCTAGGTGGTTCTAGCTCACCCCATCAGGTGGTGATGATTAGCCCCAAGAGTCTCAAGCCTTTGGGGGGGCCTAGTCAGGGACAAAGAGACCGCAAGATGTGAGGGAATGTGTTCATCTATAGGGTGTGACGAAGTACCTCTCATGCGTGGGAGATGGAATCTGCTGGCCTACCAGTAAATGGTACAACATTCCCTGTCTCTTGTCTAATTACTGTAAAAATGTTCCTGTGGGGTCACTCTCTGCCCCTGGCAGATCCCTACAGGATGGAGGCGCTGCACCAGATGAGTTCCCTTGCCTTTCCCCATACCAACGCAGAACCTCAGGCTTCCTGACAGACAACAGGTGACCCCATACAGCAACAAAGTACACCGTAACTGCCAGTTCTCCCTTGGGGGGAGGGGCGAGGGGGGAAGAGGTGGTACACAGTATAAACAGATATAGCTAGACCGATGTTCCACATATCTGGGGGCTGCCAAGATAAAATGGCTGCAGTAATCCCTGGTTGCGGGAAAAAGGAAGCGGGCTTCTTACCTCTGGAAGAGTGGTTATAAAACTGTGTTTGTTGCCTTAACTGGACAAGAAGAAAGAACCTCAGTGGCTACATCTGTAGGTAAATGTGAAATATCTACAGAGGAAAGAAGATTTCGCCAACAAAAAAATGAATGCGCCTTTACATTAATTAAGGTGGACATTTCAAATGTCTACCTTTTGGTGATTGGCTGGCAGATACAGGGTGTGACAGAAGCCTCTTCCCCAAACAGGTTCAATCTTTCTGTTCATTTGTATAAGACTGCAAAAGTACCTTGTTTTGTTGTTGGGAGTGGAAAAGCCACTTCCAACCCTGAGTCAGGGATATCTAAGTTAAGTTATCGCTCAGGTGAGCAGCTTTTGTTTTGATCTGTTTTCTGTTGTATGCACTGTGGCAGTCTCAGTGCCTGGGACTGAATAAACCAGGCATAGCCTGTTTAAAGGAACAGTACGTGACGCCTCATCATTTA
This sequence comes from Ascaphus truei, assembly GCF_040206685.1. NCBI lineage: Eukaryota > Metazoa > Chordata > Amphibia > Anura > Ascaphidae > Ascaphus > Ascaphus truei. The sequence goes on along the minus strand of NC_134484.1, from coordinate 23,702,708 downwards.
ACCTACCCTAAAAGACCGTGTTCTAAACAGTCCCGGACAAACGACGGAGCCCCAGAGTAATCCGTTTGTCACATATGGTGGAGAATGCGGGCAGAACACTAAAAGGTCTGCGGGTTAAAGAACTTTAAAAAAAAAAAAAAAAAAGTTTTTTTCTCTCTCTCCAAACAAGATGGAAGACGTGGTGAGTGCGCTGGTACGCAATGTCGCTGTCCAGAAAGACGCGAATGAAGCCCAGCAAAAGATTAATGCAGCCCTGCAACAGGCGAATGAAACCCAGCAACAGCTGTTAATAGCCCAGCAAGAGACTAATGCAAACCAGCAACGGCTGTTAATAAACCAGCAAGAGACTAATGCAAACCAGCAACAGGCGAATGCAAACCAGCAAGAGACAAACCGCTTGCTGAGAGAGGAGCAACAACGGTTCGCCCAGGGCTTACAGCAGGAACTCGAGATCCTAAGGGGGACTATCAGTAACCTTCCACTGGCAGAGGCAGCCCCAGTCCCGAAAATGACCAGGGCAAGCCACTACCTTCAGAAGATGGGACCCTCGGATGATGTGGAAGCCTATCTTCTCACGTTTGAACGCACGGCACAGAGAGAGGGATGGCCAGAAGCTGAGTGGGCTGGTCTAATCGCACCCTTCCTAAGCGGCGAACCTCAGAAGGCTTACTTTGATCTAGAGCCAGCCGAAGCTAACGTCTATGCAAAATTGAAGTTCGAGATCCTCGCCCGCCTCGGCGTAACCACTGCTGTTCGCGCCCAAAGGTTTCACGCATGGTCCTTCACGATGGATAAAGCCACCCGAAGCCAGATGTATGACCTCATCCACCTCGCCCGGAAGTGGCTACAGCCCGAGATCAACTCAGCCAGCCACATCGTGGAACGGTTGGTCATGGACCAGTTCTTGAGAAAACTTCCCTCTGCCTTACGCCGTTGGGTCAGTCGGAGTGACCCCCACAATGCGGATGAGCTTGTGGCCCTCGTAGAAAGGTACAATGCAGCAGAAGAGAACCCGCAACCCACAGTCGTGGAGCAACCCCACTACCCAAGGTTCCAGGACTCTTCCAGAGACGGTAAAAGGGTACCGGGGTTAAGGGGCGCTGAAGAGCGGCGACCACCTTCACGCAGCACCAGCAACAGTGGTTCGCACACTAAGGGCAATAGCCAACATGGGGAGCCGGGAAAAGGCTCTAAGTGGGACACAGACTATGTACCTAAATGTGTAAATTGTCATGAGAGGGGCCACACAGCAAAAATCTGCCCACTAAATGATGAGCCCATGCAATGCAACAGCGTGGAACCTTATGCGCTGTTGTCCCAATGTATGGGCCCTAGCCCAGAGGACCCCTTGAATAACCATTTGTGGGCATTTGTAAAGGTTAATGGTAGGAGGGTTCGGGCACTTCTTGACTCTGAGAGCATGGTCACACTAGTGTCCGAATACCTCTTGCCCATTAAGAAGAAACAGGGAAACAGTTCACAAAGAGTGGCAATTTGTTGTATACATGGGGATAATCATGAATATTCCACTGTTGATGTTTTTTTTTAAACAGAGTTTGGTTCTTTAGATTTCAAGGTGGGTATTGTACCCAAACTGGCACATGATGTGTTAATAGGGACCGACTTTCCCCATTTTCTAAAAATGTGGTCCCCCGCTCAGAATAGCGCCAAGAGTTCAATAGCGGACCATAACGAAGTATTAGAAGAAACAAATCCTTTCCCTTTTTCAGAAATGGAGGTTGACGAGGGCCCAAATAAGAAGGGGGAAAAGGAGGAGTGCTGTAAAATTCCCTTCCCCATCACTACTTTGGTAGGGAATACCCCAAATCAAGATGTTGATCAGACACTTACCACCCCAGAACCGGATAAGACCCTCGCTGACCTAGAGGTCAGTCCTGGGAGTTTTAAGAAGGCCCAGTGGGAGGACCCCACATTAGCGGTAGCAAGGGGAAATATACGGGACCAGAATAGTACTCCTGGCCAACCAGATAGGTCACTTGATTACCCCTACTTCGAGGTAGAGAACGACCTAGTATATCGGGTTGATAAAAGGAAATCAGTTACAACTAAACAATTGTTGGTACCACGGACATTCCGTAACGTAGTATTACACCTCGCACATAGTCATCCATTGGGGGGACACCTAGGGGTGGAAAAGACAAAAGAAAAGGTTCTCCGAAGCTTCTATTGGCCTGGGGTTCTGGCAGAAATTACGAATTATTGTTCCTCATGCCCAGAATGTCAGATCACCGCCCCGTTCAAGGCGTACCGCAGCCCATTGGTACCCCTTCCCATAATAGAGGTACCATTTGACCGGATTGCTATGGATCTAGTAGGACCCTTAATAAAGTCTGCTAGGGGACATCAGCATATATTGGTAATATTGGATTATGCCACCCGATATCCGGAGGCAGTTCCCCTACGTAGCACCTCTGCTAAAAACATAGCAAAAGAGTTAGTAGTTCTGTTTTCCCGGGTCGGAATTCCTAAAGAGATTCTATCTGACCAGGGAACACCGTTTATGTCCCAAGTAACAAAAGAGCTATGTAAACTCCTAAAAATCAAGCATCTCAGAACCTCAGTCTATCATCCACAAACAGATGGTTTAGTGGAAAGGTTCAATAAAACCTTAAAGAGCATGTTACGGCGGGCGGTTGATAAAGATGGGAAAAACTGGGATTGTTTGTTACCGTACCTGTTATTTGCCATTAGGGAAGTTCCCCAATCATCCACAGGCTTCTCCCCGTTTGAACTATTGTATGGCCGACACCCAAGGGGCTTATTGGATATAGCCAAAGAGACTTGGGAACATGAGGTTACCCCTTACAGAAGTGTAATAGAGCATGTTGCCCAGATGCAGGACCGCATTGCTGCAGTCCTACCCATAGTGAGGGAACACATGGAGAAAGCTCAAGAAGCACAGAGGAATACGTATAATAAGGGTGCTAGGGTCAGAATTTTTTTTCCAGGTGATAGGGTACTAGTTCTGGTTCCCACCGTGGAGAGTAAATTCCTTGCTAAATGGCATGGGCCATATGAGGTCTTGGAAAGAGTGGGAGAAGTAAATTATAAGGTAAGACAGCCAGGTAGGAGGAAACCTGAGCAAATTTACCATATAAACCTACTCAAGCCCTGGAAAGATAGAGAAGTCTTGTTAACCCTAGTACCCCCAGGTCCGTCAGAGAATCAAGAAACTGACCCAGAGGTTAGCATAGCTGAAACCCTGTCTGTTCATCAGAAACGAGAGGTTCAGAATTTAGTGAGAAGAAACAAAGAAATCTTCTCTATACAGCCAGGTAGAACTAGCGTAATTGAACATGACCTAGTCTCTGAACCGGGGGTCCGAGTTAACCTTAAACCGTACCGAATCCCGGAGGCCAAAAGAAAGGCTATAAGTTTAGAGGTTAAAAAATGCTAAAACTAGGTGTAATTGAGGAATCCCAAAGTGGGTGGAACAGCCCTATAGTCTTAGTCCCAAAGCCAGATGGTACAACAAGGTTTTGTAATGACTACCGGAAACTAAACGCGGTGTCAAAATTTGATACTTATCCTATGCCCAGGGTAGATGAACTTGTAGAGAGACTGGGCAAAGCCCGATATCTCACAACCCTAGACCTAACAAAAGGGTACTGGCAGGTTCCCCTCACAGAAAGGGCAAAAGAAAAGACAGCCTTCTCAACCCCAGACGGCCTCTTTCAGTATAAGGTGTTGCCTTTTGGCTTACATGGAGCTCCCGCCACATTCCAAAGAATGATGGATAAAATTTTAAAACCACATGCTCGGTATGCTGCCGCCTACCTGGATGATGTGGTAATCCATAGTGAGGATTGGCAATCCCACCTTCCAAAGGTCCAAGCTGTGCTTGACGCAGTCCGGTCTGCTGGACTAACTGCTAACCCCGCTAAATGCACTATTGGTCTGGAGGAGGCCAAGTATCTGGGATATTCTATTGGCAGAGGTTTACTCAAACCCCAAACACTCAAAGTGGAGGCGATACAAAATTGGCCAAGGCCAGTTACAAAAAAACAAGTAAGGACCTTTTTGGGGTTAATTGGGTACTATAGAAGGTTTATTCCCAATTTTGCAACTAAGGCAACCCCACTAACTGACCTCACAAAAGCAAGAGGACCGCTAATGGTAAAGTGGTCCCCCGAAACCGAACAAGCCTTTAGAAGCCTGAAAGAAGCTCTCTGTGCCCAACCAGTGTTGGTCACACCTGACTTCTCCAAAGAGTTCGTAGTCCAAACCGACGCATCTCAGGTAGGGCTGGGGGCGGTACTCTCCCAGGAGTCTCAAGGTGAGGAGCACCCCATCCTTTATTTAAGTAGGAAACTAAATCCCCAGGAGAAAAATTACTCCATAGTAGAGAAAGAGTGTCTCGCAATAAAGTGGGCTGTAGAGACGCTCAAATACTACCTGTTGGGGAGAAAATTCCGGTTGGTCACAGATCATGCACCCCTTACCTGGATGTGTCAAAACAGGGAAAAGAATGCTAGAGTGACCAGGTGGTTCCTAAGCCTACAACCCTTTAAATTTTCTGTGGAACACAGGTCAGGGCACAAACATGGCAATGCTGACGGGTTGTCAAGGATGCACTCCCTAATATCCATGGTCGCTCATCCCTCGAGGTCTGAGCTGTTTGCTCTGGTCTCTCCACAAGAGCCAGGAGGCTGGAAGGCTGCTGAACTACAGAGGGGAGAAGCCTCTTCCCCAAACAGGTTCAATCTTTCTGTTCATTTGTATAAGACTGCAAAAGTACCTTGTTTTGTTGTTGGGAGTGGAAAAGCCACTTCCAACCCTGAGTCAGGGATATCTAAGTTAAGTTATCGCTTAGGTGAGCAGCTTTTGTTTTGATCTGTTTTCTGTTGTATGCACTGTGGCAGTCTCAGTGCCTGGGACTGAATAAACCAGGCATAGCCTGTTTAAAGCGACGTGGTGATCAAAGGGAAGCGCAAACATGTGGAGATATAAAAAATAAAACTGATGGTGCAGTATTGTGACAAATAAATACGTATTCTTCTTTAAGTCTGCTGTTATTTATACTCACAAATGTGAGGATGATACTGTGTACGTAAAGGTATCTTTGGGTATATGTCTGCAGTGATGATAAGCTGGCTGGAACCTCGGTGTGGGAATATATTCCTTAAATGGTTAAACACAGAAAAGCCAACATAGCGCGATCTGTTTAAAAACTGTATTCAAGTGGTTAAAAATATAACATTACACTCACATGATGTATGCTATTTAAAAGCATTTAGATACGCAATGCATCTCGCCTCCGGTATCTTGGTGCAGTTTTTCCTTCCCTCTTCTCGGCGTGCGTCTCACTCCTGCGTTCCAGCAGGGCGGATGTGACGTCAGTGAGACTTCGGGAGTTCCGGTTTGGAGGGCTGGCTGTGAATCACCTTCACTCTACGCGTTTCTTCCCTTCACAGCCAGCCCTCCAAACCGGAACTCCCGAAGTCTCACTGACGTCACATCCGCCCTGCTGGAACGCAGGAGTGAGACGCACGCCGAGAAGAGGGAAGGAAAAACTGCACCAAGATACCGGAGGCGAGATGCATTGCGTATCTAAATGCTTTTAAATAGCATACATCATGTGAGTGTAATGTTATATTTTTAACCACTTGAATACAGTTTTTAAACAGATCGCGCTATGTTGGCTTTTCTGTGTTTAACCATTTAAGGAATATATTCCCACACCGAGGTTCCAGCCAGCTTATCATCACTGCAGACATATACCCAAAGATACCTTTACGTACACAGTATCATCCTCACATTTGTGAGTATAAATAACAGCAGACTTAAAGAAGAATACGTATTTATTTGTCACAATACTGCACCATCAGTTTTATTTTTTATATCTCCACATGTTTGCGCTCCCCTTTGATCACCACGTCGCCATATTCACCTGGGATTGAGAGAGCAGTCCTGCACTGGGTCACAGCAGCATTCAAGGATTTGTTTGTATCACTTATATTTATTCAATTTATGGTTTATATGTTAATATTGGATTAACACGTGTTTAAAGCTTATAATAGAGCGCCACTTTTGATATATCACGTTTTGCACTTATAGCCTGTTTAAAGGAACAGTACGTGACGCCTCATCATTTAACCTACCCTAAAAGACCGTGTTCTAAACAGTCCCGGACAAACGACGGAGCCCCAGAGTAAGCCGTTTGTCACAAGGGGTACACATAAAAAGACATTGGATATATTGATAGAAAGGAAGGTATAAAATGCTATGATGACATGATTAAAACATAAGTATTGTAGGTTATTGGTCGAAAGAAAAATGTGTTTGTGCTACTGACCGGACTCAGGGAATATTTATTTATTACCTTATAAAAAATAAAGGCAAATGTTGCATTGTTTCTGTGTCTGTTTTCTACTGGATCAATATCAAAATCATTTTTTCAAAGTCAATACTGTATAAAGTTTCATGCTGTTTTTCATGTCAAAATAGTTGTTGTTCACAGAAGCAGTCACAGAAGACAGGAGGAAGGCAAAAAATAAAACCCCTTTATAAAAGTTGAATCAAGTGTAAATTCTGGTACAGAAAATACAATCCAAGGTACAAGAACTCCCAACAGGTTAGGTTTTCAAGATATCCCTGTTTTATCACAGGTGTTTCAGCCACCTGCCATCCTTAAAACCTAGAATGTCACAGGGCAGTGGCTAATTTCAAGGGCACTTGAGGTTGGGTTTATGGTGAGGGATAACAGCTCCAACTTGGTTGCAGCACTGAAACTATTAACAGTATTCCTCATGGGCGGTGAACTCAGGTCTCTCTCCTTCCCAGCCTGGAGTTACAGTGGCGGCCGCCTTTATCCTAATGCGGCCGGATCCGCGGCGCTCTGATAACCGCGGGCAGATGCAGTATGGGTTTTTTTCCCCCGGAATATATTGCAGTATTTTAGCGCTCGTAATATTAGCATTTTATTATCGCTGTCTGCAATACTGCAATACCGTCTAAAAACTCAGGGGGGCGTTCACGAGCTGTTGTCTTCAAAGTCTAATACTTTAGCAGTTCAACCTACGTCAGTACACAGTCTGCGTGTGCGCACGCAGTAATTGTAAATTTGCATATTTATACATGCATTTGCAGTGCTGTATGTCTCATTTGAAAATTGTTGAAACACATAGGCGTGTACAGTACTGTAACAGTATCACATTTCGGCATATACAGGGCTCTCCCCTCGCTCGCCCCCCCACACACAGGATAATTTACTGCACTGCAGGGTATTTCAACTTCTTATCTTCTCTACAGTGCAGTACACCTCTCCTACACCATTCCTTTGAATGTGTGTCTTTCTGGTTTCAATCACATTCCTGCTTGCTTGCGAAGTTCAAGAGTGATTTTTTATTTTTATTTTCACCACAAGCCTGCCTAAACCATCTTGATATTACGATATTCAATCTGTGCTGTAGCTTTTGACTGCGACACTGTGTGTTTGACTGCACATGGTTGATTTGTGTGCTTTTTATGTTATGTATTTGGGGGTGTAGGGATCAAATTTTTATGATGTCCTGCCTTTTGAAAATATGCCATTTCTTTGAACTGCAGTACAGCTAATCCTTCATGCAGCTGTACCCTGTAGCCCCCTCCCCCACGCACACACAAAAGGCTCGCTCAAGGATTTGAAACTCTTATCGACAGACACTTCTCCAGAGCCATTCCGTTTCTAAAGCTTGCCATTGTGTTTTTAATCCGTCACTAGCCGAGCATCACCTCTCTGCGCCTGCGTGTAATCCTCTTTGGGATGGGAGCTAAAGTACATAGCTGATGATTACTGCGCATGCGTCTGTAAGTTCACCACTGCTTGCTTATACTGTAATGGTCAGTCAGTCCCCTAAAGAAGTTCCGACAGTCAGTCCCACCAATAATTTTCTCGGGGGGCATCTCCTGTTCACATGCGCATGCGCTACCGTCGATGTGATGACACGCATACAGTATGCGTTTCAAGAAGGTTCCAATGCGCATGCGCCTAGCTTTTCACCAATTGTACAGTATCTACTGTAGAAGCCGCTCAGCCAATGATATTGCTTACAGGAGAATCGCTTGACTTTTGAATCGCACTGATATTGATATTTTCAAAATAAAAAAAACAGAATAAAATACGGCAACATTACTCACCATAGACTTTCCCAATCAGCTGGCGCCGAGCCACTGCCAGTCCCGTATTCTTGATTATACACGTCGTTGACAGGTGACAGCGGGACTACTACACCTGTAGTCAGCTGATGAGGCTGGAAATCGCTTAGGTACATGCAAGCTTGCTCGAAACTGTACACGAAATCCGGCTCAGGTTGCAGGTATCCGGGCAGGGACAGACAGCAAAGGTTGCCGGTCTCCAGGTTTTCACTGAAGGTCGGACCGTTATTGGAAGCTGTTGCTGTCGCTGTCGCATTGCTTGCCAGCGACTGACGTTTCTTAGTTGGTTTTAACAAGACCTTTCGCCTTTTGCCGTCTCCATGATCATAGATACGGGAAAAACCTGGTGATACACACCAATAAACCTCCAATAAAATCGGGATCAATACAAAAAAAACATGGATCGCTACATAACTTTTTCCTTATTGCACGCTTCTACACATGAGCATCTGGCAAAAATTTGTAAAAGTCATAGTTTTCGATAAAATACTGATAAATTTGAACAACTGTTGCCATCTTATCATCTGTTGCATTAATCGCGGCCCATATTAAATAAGCGTACGTTCTGTCATGTTTTTGGAACACGGACTGCGGTGGTGCACTCATGTCGGGACTCTCAGGACAATAAAACAAGACCAGACACTGCATGTATTTTTAATATGAAAAGCCTAAATTGATACATTATTGTAACTTCTTCAGTCCCAAGGCCAATTTATATTAGACCACTGTGGTATTTTTTTAAACACCTGCAAGTCGACACATTACTGAAACGCATGCGCATTACAATTCATGAATATCTGCCATCTGGCGGATACGCGAAGAATTGCAACCAATTAAATCCAAACCATTATCAATAAACACATCAACTGCGCATCAACCGCGGGTGTGAATGCAACATGAATGCGGAATAAATGCGGTCAGAATGCGGCATGAACGTGGTGAAGTGAGTGGCATTCGGAAAAAAATCCCGGAAAAATTCGGAAATGTTGGAGAATAAAAGGGTCCGCGGCTGTATGCTGGCCTGCTACTGCGATTGCTGGTAGGTGGGGTTAGATATTGCTGGGATTGTGTGTTCATTCATTTTAAATTGTCAACTGGTATCAGCTGGTTGGAGGTTAGTGGCACATCTCCCAGGGTTTAATCTCACCCCACACCATTTTTAAAGTAGTAGGTTTTTTCATGTACCCGTGCAGGACAGGTCTATTGAGACCTTTACTGTAGTGGTTATTGAGAATTTTCACAGGTATTTGTGAAACTAGACCTGCGCACTGGTCATGCCGTGAAGTGGCTGAATGCTTAAAACGCTTTGGCCAAAGGGTTTAACTAAATGACCCTTACTCATGAAAATACTAACATTGAAGTATTTAGCTATGTATTTTGTCACATTGGATGTAGCATTGGGTACTTTTGTCTTATGTTGTATACATTTGGCCACGCTCAGCACTTCTTTTGACACAAATATATATATGATGTGGTGGGTTCTGGGGTTAGAGCTTGCTGGGATTGTGTGTTCATTAATCCTTAAAACCTAACATGTTGGGGATTCTTGAAGACAGGAGTTGGGAACCACTGTTCTACACATTATGGGGGTTATGCACAAAGCAGTAATAAGTGTTTTTAAGTGAGATAAATGCTTTTTGGCGCAATTTATGGCACAAATGTTTTAGCAATGACTGTGTTTTGATGATGAAACGCCTTTTAAGCGTGATACTGCAGTGTTGTCACTGCTTTGTGAATCGCGCTGCATGCAATATTGAGAAATAAAGGCATTTATCTCACTTAAAAACACTTATCACTGCTTTGTGCATAAACCCCTAAATATTTATGACAAATTAGGAGTTTGAAAATAATTGAGTTGAATGTATTTATTATTATATTTGGATTTACTTCATAAGTGTAACCCCCTGTGTGATGCCAGCAACACACATACATATACTGCATGCCACCTGCCTGGTTCCTCTCCAGTGTGCCATTTACATGTGACTTATGATGGACATACACTGTAGGATCAGCCAATAACTAAGGCTGTGGAAGAGGTATGACTGAGCAGAGAGGAGCCTTTAAAAGGGGTGGACAGGAAATCTTGAGTTAGATCTGCACGAGCCTGGGTGGCTTCAGGCTTGATCAGTGTTAACCGGGCCAGTCTGTGCACCGCTAAGAGAGAGTGGACATCGACTGGAGAGAGAGCAGTAAATTGTGCAGGGAGGACCAGCAGATCATCGCCAGGAAACCGCATGGAGTGCGAGCACCGTCGGAGGGGACCCTCAATGCTTGCAGTTAAAGTGTCCCCAAAGAACTTTGTAAAGTTCAGGCCTGCAACACTTTATTGCATTAAAGAGCTCCAATGTTTTTCAGCACCATCACATAGCGGACACCCAATCCTGGGTATCTAGACTGTCTCACTGACATTGACATACATCCGAGCAGCGTTGATGTGCAATGTTATGTTGATGTGCTGTAATATGACTGTGTTGATTCTTTGTTAAGGATCACGAGGTTCCCTAGTATCCATATTAAAGTATATATATAATATCAGTTATATCACACCTGCATTGTAGTTTTGTCTCTTTGTCTGACCTCAAGCCACATGTGGCATGTAATTTAGTTATAAAAAGATGTGGTCCCCACCTCCGCAATAGGTATCAGTCTGGGGTCTAGAAAAAGAGGGGTCACCAAAGGTTATGTGGTTTGTGTATAATATCATTGGGTCGTCTTAACTCCTCCTCTTCCTTCATAGAAAAGATAAGATATTTTAAGACCTTACATTTAAATGTTTTTTTTTTTTAATTCTTTGATAATGAACAACTGTACGTGAGAAATACATATGGGTGTTTTGCTGTTTTCAAATTTTAATTAGAGATATTTGTCTTATTTAAGCTGTGAGTATGGTATTTTCTTTCATGTTCTCATTTTTGGCTTTAGTACCCTGCTTTATTTATATAATTTACAATTACATTGGCTACATGCCCAGACCACTACATTCGAAAAAGTTATGTATCGATCCGTGTTTTTTTCCTCTTGATCCCGGTGTTATTGGAGGGTATTGGTGTGTATCACCAGGTTTTTCCCGTATCTATGATCATGGAGACGGCAAAAGGTGAAAGGTCATGTTAAAACCAACTAAGAAACGTCAGTCGCTGGCAAGCAATGCGCCAGCAACAGCGCCAGCTTCCCATAACGGTCCGACCGTCAGTGACAACCTGGTGACCGGCAACCCTTGCTGTCTGTCCCCGCCCCAATACCTGCAGCCTGAGACGGATTTCGTGTACAGGTTCCAGCAAGTTAGCATGTACCAAAGCGATTTCCAGCCTCATCAGCTGCCAACTACAGGTGTAGTAGTCCCGCTGTCACCTGTCAACTACGTGTATGATCGAGAATACGGGACTGGCAGTGGCTCGGCGGCAGTGGATTCGCAAAGTCTATGGTGAGTAATGTTGCTGTATTTTATTCTGTATTTGAAATATCAATATCAATGCACAGTCAAGCGATTCTCCTGTAAGCAATATCATTGGCTGAGCAGCTTCTACAGTAGATACTGAACAATTGGTGGAAAGCCAGGCGCATGCGCATTGGAACCTTCTTGAAACGCATATGCGTGTCATCACATTGACAGTAGGCGCATGAGCATGTGAACAGGAGACGCCCCCCGAGAAATTATTGGTGTGGACTGACTGTGGGAACTTCTTTAGGGGTCTGCCTGACCATTACAGTAAAACTTGTACTTTTGTTTTTCCTCAGAAAAGAAAACTTTGTCATCTCATGCGGAAAACGGCAAATGGAGGGATATCGATGGATAATATCGCTTTGTGTAACAATGCCTGCACATTCCTGAATCGGATTTAAAAAACAATGTACCGGAGTCTACAGTTTAGTGGCCGTTGCTATTGATTAGGATAGAATACTGTAACTGAGAGCTTCATAGAAAATCTGAAACAGTATACTGTTGTTTTCAGACCGCATACAATACTTTTTTTATATATATACTGTATAATAAACCCGAAAAATAAAAAGTATGCATTTATTCTACTTGTATTCCAGTACATATGTGTATTCTACTACCCGTACAGCATGTATTGTTTTAATACTCTTGTGATGTACAGTACTGAGCATGCCTACAGTATACGGTACATTATGCCGGGACAATACTGTACTGTATGTTCTAGAAACACTGTATTTTGTTACAGTATAAAAGGAGACAATGGAACAATTTAAAACAAATCAACATTATCTTTTATTGGTGGAGTAAGTACAAAAAGTGTACAACAACAACAGTATGGTGTTAGTAAAAAAAAATATTTATTAATAAAATTTAAAACACGCAACGTCTCCTTTATTAAAGTACAGAAAGTCAAAATATTTAGAGTAGGATGGTGTACAGTACAGTAAGTCAGGCCTGCACAACTCCAGTCCTCGAGGGTCGCAAACAGGCCCGTTTTTCAGGATATCATGAAAACCGGGCCTGTTTGAGGCCCTCGAGGACTGGAGTTGTGAAGGTCTTGTGTAAGTAAACACATTTCTTTATTAATACAAGTTAAAACAAGCAACAACTCAAAAACTAAACAACAGTTGAACAGTCACGCAAATTCGATCACCACCAGATTGTCCTTCCAGGGCCGATGCCTTGTATGACGCAAAATGCCATTAATGGCGTCTCTCACGATTTTCATTACAGGATATGTAATTGAAAAATAGCGCCGCAAATCCTCCACAATAGTCCTTCTTAAATTTTCAGGAAGCGCCATTTTTTCGCGATTTCCTTCATATTTTACATTGTTGTCCCACCCTCAGTACACCAAGTAGGACACGTGGTGCTTGAAAATTAACATGGCACTCTTCTGGGGTAAATCAGCACTCATCACCCTATACTTCTCCCTGAGTGGATTGGGCAGCTCGCGCAGGATGATGTTGGGCACCGTATTGATGCAAGAGTATGTGGGTTGGATTCTTGGAGCGGTTGTTCTTCTGGGAGCGGGTGTGCTTGTGGTGGCGGGCGAGGGTAAGTAGTCTGGGAGGATGCTTTCCTCCTGTCTTGGTCGCCGTGTTGTCTCCTGGCATGGTCTTGATGGGGTTGTTATGTAATCAATGGCATACATGTACACATATTCTTCTGGTGGAGGGGGTGCGCTTGGTGATGGAAGGCGGTCGAAGGTCCCATTCATCCCATCCATGCCACCCTCCTGCTCCAGCGTCGGAGATATAGGGGCATGAACACCGAGCAAATTATGTATCCTCGCTATGTCAGTCTCTATCTTCTCCATCTGTTGATCCATCTTCTCCATCCGTTGATCCATCTTCTCCATCCGTTGATCCATCATCTCCATCCGTTGATCCATATTTAGCATGGTCTCTAAAAGAAGATCTATCTTCATCAGCATAGTAGAGTTCCCGGGGATATCAACACTTAACCCATTCAGCATGCGATCTAATGAGCTGGATCTTGTGCATGGGGTGCTGTGGACATCTGGGTGGATGGGTGCTATGGAGGATGAGATGGAGAGAAGCGGCAGCATCGTCAAAGAAGGATGGAGGAGGTGACCTGTGGATTTCCGGGAGAGAAGCGGCAGCATCGTCGAAGAGGGATGGAGAAAGTGACATGTGGATTTCCGGGAGACCAGCGGCAGCGTCGTCGAAGAGTAATGGAGAAGATGGGCTGTGGGTTTCCGGGAGAGGAGCGGCAGCATCGAGGACGAGTAGTGTAGAAGATGGGCTGTGGATTTCCGAGAGAGCAGCAGCAGTGTCGTCGAAGCGTAATCGAGGAAGTGGCCTGCGGGTTCGATGGGTTGGCTGCCATTTGTTTTGCCTTGAGTGTACATCACCGAATTTCTTCTTGACATAATAAGGCTTACGTGTATTAAAACCCTTATCCTTTGGGGTCAGCAGAAGGTTTTTTTTATTAGAATTAGCCTTTCGCTTTGGACTTGGCTTGGAAATGGCTCCTGCCTTTCGCTTTTTCTGCGTGACAGGCACGGCAGAGGCGAATGAGTTCCTGCGTCCGTAGAATCGGGGTCGATTCATGGAAGCAGATGGCACAATGCAGTATCTGGACAAGGTAAAGTTCAGATACAGATCATCGTGTGGTGGGATATGCAAATTGTGTAACCTTTTATGCATGGCGACGAAGTACAGGTGTTAAAAGTGGGCGTACTCTAATGTGAGTAATTAACGTATAAATACACCATCCATTTTGTGGATTCACTGCACATTGAATACACATCGACTAAACATCGAATATACATTCTTGTGCTTGTATTTCTTTCTACTCGCAGCAATGCCTGTTAAAAAGATTTCAAAGGATCTCAGCATGAAAATTAAGGAGATGTACACGAAGGGACAACAAATTGCAGATATCCAACGCTGGTTAGCTGCTGCTGGCCTCGTTGTGCCATCAACCACCGTGTGCTATCATGCACATGGAAAGACCAAATAACGCACGAGGACACCAACGGTAACTAACACGTAAGTATATTTATATTACTATATAATATAGTATATCTATCTATTATTGTTTATATTTATGCATATAAATATAACTATATAGTATAGATCTATCTAACATTATGGTTATTTCTGTTTATTTATATTACTATCTAATATAATATATCCATCTATTATTGTTTATATTGCTGCATATAAATATAACTATATAGTATAGATCTATCTAACATTATGGTTATTTCTGTTTAATTATATTACTATGTAATATAGTAAAGCTATCTATTATTGTTTATATTGCTGCATTTAAATATAACTATATAGTATAAATCTATCTAACATTATGGTTATTTCTGTTTATTTATATTATTATGTAATATAGTATATCTATCTATTATTATTTATATTGCTGCATCTATTATTGTTTACTGTAAATGATGTGCTGTACTTGTGGCCTACTGCACTGTAACTTACTGGATTGTTGTTTTTCTGTACACTGTAGGGAGACAACTCTTCTGGTCGACAAAATAAGTGAAGAGAATGATGAGAAGAGTGCCTTAAGGGTCAAATACACTCTGCTGCAAAATCACAATCTCACAGTATCCGAGGCCAGCATTATGAAGATGAGACGCACAATTGGATGGAAATATGGACGTGTGAGGTTAGTACTTGACAGTACAGGAGGTTAAAGTGTTGTTTAAGAAACTGTACTGTACTTATAAAATTATTCCATGTCATTACAGAGCGTACCCTATGATAAGGGACGTTAACAAGATCAAGAGAGTGATCCAGGCCCAGGCATGGATCGACAGTGGAGAAACTTTCCTGGATTGCATCTTCACTGACGAGTCTACTGTATCGCTGGAGAGATTTGTTACCTTTGCATTCCACAAAGAAAGTCGCATATCTATGAAGCCGCCACCAAAACACCCAGTGAAGATGCATGTGTGGGGTGCCATCTCTAGGCGTGGACCAGGATGCATTGTCATCTTTGAAGGTAAAATAAGTCACACGCTTTTGCCTTATGCACTGCACTGTACTAGTGTGCAGTTTTGTGAGCACTTTTCTTTTCTTGTTATAGGAATCATGAATAAAGCTTTTTTCCAAGAGCAAATTGTGCCTGAGATTGTGTAATACATCGCACGTGAGTTCCCAGATGGTCACCGTTTCTACCAGGAAAATGATCCGAAGCACATCGCGTCAACAGCGCATATTCTTGAGCGCGGTATCAACTGGGTGAAGACGCCAACGGAGTAAGTGCGGTAAGCGTGTCTCATTTTTTCCCAATGTTTTTCCTCTGTATCTCTTTAACTAATCGTCCTTTTTTTCCCCCTCCAATGACAGATCTCCAGACTTCAATCCTATCTACATGGTCTGGCATCAGCTGAAGGACCATATCCGAAAAGTCGTGAAACCCTCCAAAAAGGATGAGTTGGCGCAAGGCATAATGAGTTTTTGGAACGATGTACTCACCGTGCAACGATGCAATAAATATATTGACCATATTGCAACTGTGTTGCCCATTATGATCCAGCGTAATGGGCAAGCATCAGGAAGGTAGTATGGTATAGTACTCTACTGTAGTATGGTAAGTACAGTCACACCAAGTACAGTACTGTATGATATAGGTCAGTATGGCACAGATTTTTTCTTTCCTGAGAGAGTCATCTGGTTACAAAGTATTTAACAGTAGTTACAGTATACAGTAGTTCCAGTATAGACTAGTTTGACAGTACTAACTGCATACTGTAGTCCAATATGGAGTAGCTATACAGTACACAATGCCATAATATGGACCTAACTGCACTAATTTTTTATTTACTTGTCTTTTCAGAGAAAAAAAGGATGGAAAGGGGGAGGGGGGTATCATGTGTACATTGTGTGAACTGTGTGTACAGTAAAGTGTATCTAAAGTGCACTCATGATTTACACAAAACCTCCCCTCTCTCAAGGAACTACACAGAATGAGGAAGAAGATAAAAACAGAAAATGTTCTATTATTATATATATTATTATATATTATATATTATTAATTAATATTATTATCAATGTGCATTATTCATGATTATCCACCGGCCCTCCATTTTCAACTGACAGAAGAACTGAATAAAGACTGCATTTTGTATTATTCATGATTATTTGTATATTTGTATTTTTTGTTCCTGATAAAATAAAATAAATATTTCTTTACATTCATGATAATCATAATCATTGACATCCCCCCCCCCCTACACCAAAGAAAAAGAAAGAATGACAAAAATTTTTAACTTACTGCTTCAAAAACATGAATCAGATTATGGTTTATTTAACTCTCAATTTCACAGTGCTGTGCAAATCAGATTTACATATCAATTTCACAAGCGTTACCGTAAACAAAGCCTCAAGGGTTGGGGGGGTGGATGGGTGAGTCATGCTCAATAATCATCAGCTAGCACACTTCCCAAAGAGAATTACAGAGAGGTGACTCTAAGCCAACAATAGGAAAATTAGGAACGCAGGCGCAGAGAGGTGATGCTCAGCTTTGGATGGACGATTAAAAACACAATGGTAAGCTTTAGAAACGTAATGGCTCTGGAGAGGTGTCTGTCGATAAGAGGTTCAAATCCTTGAGCGAGCCTTGTGTGTGCGTGGGGGAGGGGGGTACAGGGTACAGCTGCATGAAGGATTAGCTGTACTGTAGTTCAAAGACATGACATATTTTCAACAGGCAGGTCATCATAATAATTTGATCCCCAAACTCCCAAATACATAAAAATCACACAAATCAACCATGTACAGTCAAACGCACAGTGTAGCAGTCAAAAGCTACAGCACAGATTGAATATCGTAATGTCAAGATGGTTGAGGCGGGAACATGTTCATTCATGTTGAGAAATAATAATAAAAACTTCGCAAGCAATTCACGCATGCGCAGTAATAATCAACTACAGCTCCCTTCCTAAAGAGGATTACACGCAGGCACAGAGAGGTGACTCAAAGCCAAAAATTGGAAAATTTAAATATTTTTTTTTTTTGGTCCCTCTTGAACTTTTTTTCCCCCAATGAGCATTAATAATCAACACAGAAGAATACAGTAAATCAAAACTGAACGTTATACACGAAGGAATGTGATGACAGGAAATGGGATTGAAACCAGAAAGCCATCCATTCAAAGGAATGGCGTGGGAGGGGTGTACTGTAGATAAGAAGTTGAAATACTGCAGTGCAGTACATTATCC
The DNA here is from genome assembly GCF_040206685.1 of Ascaphus truei. NCBI lineage: Eukaryota > Metazoa > Chordata > Amphibia > Anura > Ascaphidae > Ascaphus > Ascaphus truei. The sequence goes on along the minus strand of NC_134484.1, from coordinate 23,684,901 downwards.
TGTGTGTGTGTGTGGGGGCGAGCGAGGGAAGAGCGCTATATATGCCAAAATGTGATACTGTTACAGTACACGCCTATGCGTTTCAACAATGTTCAAATGAGACATACATGCATGTATAAATATGCAAATTTACAATTACTTCGCCCGCATGAGTTTTTAGACGGTATTGCAGTATTGCAAACAGCGCTAAGTATATGCTAATATTACGAGGCTAAAATACCGGAACATATTCCGAAAAAAATAAATATATACTGCATCTGTCCGTGGTTATCAGAGTTGTGCCGCTACGGCCGCATTAGGATAAAGGCGGACGCCACTGTACATTTGCCAAGCACTATTAATTGGACTTACTGGCTTTAGAAGATGCCAGTTTTTGGAGGAAAGTCCCTCCCTGTCCTGTCTTAGAACTGATTTGGGATGTCCCTGTGGTAATGCACTTTCATGGAGATGTTTGTTTTGTGTTTTTCTTTTTCTCTCTCTCATGCATAAAATCTTGGCAAGACATATAACTGATGAATAGGAGACAAAGGTACACTTAAGTACAACTTGTCATTTAGCTGACTTTTGTCCCACAGATGAAGTAGGCGTCATTGCACCCACTGCACCTTTTTAACTTGGGAGGTTCTAGCAACTTGCTGAATGGACAGGACTCACTGCAGTTCCTTCCCCTCATACAGAGGTAACAGGAAAGGTTCACAGTTTTAGTGTTAGGACCTATTCATGATGTGGTGGATGTAGGAGTTTGAGCTATCTGGGAATATGTGTGTTTATCTATATGGATTTATTTAGTGCATAGAGGAAAAATGCACAAGTTATACAGTACTGTAAGTGAAACTTTCGTGCATTTTATTATATTATTGCTCTCACTTTCTTCCCTCTACTGCTCCTATAACCCCTCCCCAAAATGCTCAAGTAACAAATTGCTGCACAACATGGAGCAAAGCACCGTCATTTACTGACTCGGTCATGTAGTAAACAATGATGCAATTAGCACCGGCTCTGGAGCAATGCTCCAGTTTGCGACACTACATACAGTACATATCCTCCTAAATCCTTTATCAATCTTGTTTGCTCCGAGTCAATTATAATCATCAGGAAAACAGGATCCCTATTGTGAATTAGAACAATGAGAACAAATAAAGATGAGCCCAAGCACGCTGCCTAGGGGTCACACTCGACTCCTCTCTCACATTCGCCCCTCACATTCAAAACATTTCTAAAACTTGTCGCTTTTTCCTCCGCAATATAACAAAGATACGCCCTTTCCTCTGTTGCTCCACTGCTAAAACTCTGACTCAGGCCCTCATTCTCTCCCATCTTGATTACTGTAACCTCCTGCTGTCCGGCCTTCCTGCCTCTCACCTGTCTCCCCTACAATCTATCCTAAATGCTGCTGCCAGAATCACTCTACTCTTTCCTAGATCTGTCTCAGCATCTCCCCTCCTGAAATCCCTCTCCTGGCTTCCAATCAAATCCTGCATCTCACACTCCATTCTTCTCCTCACTTTTAAAGCTTTACACTCTTCTGCCCCTCCTTACATCTCAGCCCTAATTTCTCGCTATGCACCACCCCAACTCTTGCATTCTGCTCAAGGATGTCTTCTTTCTACCCCATTTTTATCTAAAGCCCTCTCCCGCCTTAAACCTTTTCACTGACTGCCACACACCTCTGGAATGCCCTTCCCCTCAGTACCCGACTAGCACCCTCTCTATCCACCTTTAAGACCCACCTTAAGACACACTTGCTTAAAGAAGCATACGAATAGCACTGTTAACATTCTGAACACATGATGCATAAAGCTTGGCCCCCTGCAGACGCACTTACCAGAACTCCCTCCTACTGTCTCTGTACGTTCTCCCTACCTACCAATTAGATTGTAAGCTCCTCGGGGCAGGGACTCCTCTTCCTTTATGTTATGTTTGTCTAAAGCACTTATTCCCATGATCTGTTATTTATATTATCTGTTATTTATTCGATTACCACATGTATTACTACTGTGAAGCGCTATGTACATTAATGGCGCTATATAAATAAAAATACAAAAATAATCATGGTGCAGTACATAAAATAAGTGTGAATCAAACTGTGAAACTTGGCTCTTGTGAATAACCTACTTACAAAAAGTAAGATTCAAGACAGCGGGTTTGTTAAAGGTGAGTCTTTGGGCACCTCAGCTTAGCACCGCAGCACACAACAGCACACAACAGTAACAACTGGTGGCAGGCAGGATGGTGGCACTCAGAGTGGAGGACTTTTTTCCATCTGCCGAGCCGTCTAATCTACTGCCTAAAGAAAACCCCTATGTGATTGTGCTCATTTAACATATTGTGAGTACATGTCTTACACGTTTCCTTGATAAAATTTGGTGTTATCTGGTAAAACACTATTGTTTCCTTTCATCTCTGTATGATTGCATATGCCTGATTGGGAGTTGAAGCCTCTGTGAAGATACCATCCTGCCTGCCACCAGTTGTTACTGTTGTTTGCTGTTGTGTGCTGAGGTGCCCAAAGACTCATCTTTAACAAACCCGCTGTCTTGAATCTTACTTTTTGTAAGTAGATTATTCACAAGAGCCAAGTTTCACAGTTTGATTCACACTTATTTTATGTACTGCACCATGATTATTTTTGAATTTTTTTTGGGTGTTCCTGACGATATTGCTCCCTTCCTGTCCTGGATCCTAAACTGCTGTAAGGGAATCAGTGCATATTCCCTGGAAGGTTGAGAATTTTTCAGATTCACCAAACTTTTATATTAAGGTAGTCCGTAGAATCCGGAAGCGGAGCACAGCAACAGCAAAGCAAAAAGGAGCTGCAAACTACTATAAACGTTTAAAAACCTTTTATTGTGAGGAGGTGGGGGGCTCGGAACCAACTCTGACGCGTTTCGGGACGAATCCCTTTGTCAAACTTTTATATTATTTGATCACTATTATAGCTGTTAAGCGCCGTTCCAAGTCACTGGGTTTCACGCTATATAAATAAAGACATACAATACAATACAATCTATGATTTGGATTGAATTCAATTTCTTGTGAAGCTGCTTCTCCGTGTCAGGGAAGCGTCTCAGTTAAATGTATTTCAATGAATTCATGGGCTTGTTAAGAAGCAGCTTCACAGCATACTGAATAAGAGCCTTATGCTTGAGTTGTATGGCAGTGTTACCAGCCACATACAGTAGGACTTTACTGTATAAAGCCGTAGGCATAAAGTCTACTGTATATACTGTAGTCTGAAGCGGTTGAATATCCCCATAGACTTCAGTGCTGTATTTTAGACTTGTTACATCCATTGGTAAAGTAAATTGTACTGAAGGATTTGAGGAGGCGGTGTTGTATTTAATGCAGTGGATGGCACCTTAAATTATCTTGCCGTTTGGCAGAGATTTAATTCATTTCTGATGTCAGTAATTGTCTGGTAATTGAATAATGAGCTGAGCAAAATAAATACTCCTCCAGATATGTAAGTGAGCTGCTCAAGCCCCAAGATAATAGAAAGGTACCCAAAAGCTAGAATGAAATCTTGCGTAAGCGAGTTCTAGCGGTGCTCAGGGATAAGGTAAATGAAAACAACAGAAGAGATTGCCTTAAAGAGCACACGGGTATACAGGGTAATGTATAAATGATTTTATTAATGTACCATTAAAATATCTAGAAAAAAATTGTAAAATGGCCCTCCATTATTACCACCAAGTAACACAGGACATGCAAGTACAGCAGGGCTAAGTATGTAAAGTTGCTGCTGAAAACCTCCTAGGACAATAATAAGGTGTAATAGCAGAGGGCAATAGCATTAACCAAGATGTAGCGATAACTACCTATAAGGCATGCAAGCCTAAAGGGAGACTGGGTTGTATCAGCGCAAGTCATTACACACAGTAATAATGTTGCAAAACATGCAAACGGACACTGATGTGTCAGGACACAAAGGAAACACCTCAATGGATAAATAAATTATAGTCTAACATAGACAGTGAGGCACTGATCCAAAAGTGTCCACAGATGAAAAGATGCTGCAGTGAGTAATTGAAGAAAGCAAACTAAAGTCCAACTGATATACTGTATACTGTACAGAGACATGATCATGGTATAAACAGCTGCATACTAAAGAAGGGCAGAGGTTCCAAAATGGAGCCGTTGCCTACATAATGGCCACTGTGCCTCTAGGGATTTACATGCGTTTGGCTTTCCTTCCCCCCTCCCCCCCACCATGAGGTTGTGAGACTCGCGCATGCGCCAGCTGGGGGAGGTGTACTCGGGCAGGCTATTTAAACCCGGGCACTGGCTAGGAGCTCCCCATTAAGTCAGTTTTTCCCACCCACCCATCCCATGAAGAATGTTGTGTTGTGTTATGTCTAACCATGTCTTATGAATCTGTTATCAGATCCATCGTCACAGATTCAGCGGTACTGTCAGGCTATTCATTGTAGGGACATCGTAAATACCCAAAATGGGGCTCCACTCGATGCAAATGGGCCGCCAGGTAACGGTCCCTCTAAAAAGATTGTGCGGGCTGGAGGCGCAGACGCAGGCGGTCGGGCGCTGTACCCCTGGCACCATTTTTTGGTAGCTGGGCTCTATCCGATGCGGGTAGGCCCAGGCAGCCATGATAAGGGGGACCTAGGGTGAACGGATGATGGGGCTGTCGAGAGTGTCTCTCGCGGTGGAGAGTGTGTCTCCCGGTTGATGGTAGATAAGGGCGATCAGAGGAGGGCTCCCACTGGAAGATACCAAGAATACGGATGACAAAAGACTAAGATTATGGCTGACAGTTATTTTATAGTGTTGTTAAAACAATAAAGCTGTGACCAAATTTTACTTCCACAAAACTATGTCGTCTCAGATTGTTAGGTGGGGGTAAGTAACGCGGTAGGCACTATAAGCCTTTATGTCCTGAGGCAGCAAGCAAAGAGAAAAAAGATAGTCCATAATACTTCACCGCAATAGCATAAGCAGACTTGTCAGGTATATTGAATGAAAACAGGGGGGTCCCGTGCCAGCTCCCACTAAAACGCGCGTTTCATTGATTGACTTCTTCGATGGAGTGATGAAAAAGGTAAGGACAAGCAGACTTAATATATAGCAAATGAGGCTAAAGATTTGCGCCAAATCCTGCGTAAGCCGGGAGGCGTGCAGTCACACAAAATCAGTACAGTTAAGCAGCAGGTGAGTCTACAAGATCTCTATAGTCAGGACATCGACCTATAAGATGTAAGTGAGTGGAGTAACATAACGTGAAGTGCTGGAATCACAGCAAACATTGCACAGATACGATCATCATAACTGCGCTAAAGTTAATATAACTAGTTTGCTTCGGACATAAAAGGGTTAGCAGACACTAATTACCATGCATTAAAACTATAATAGAGGCAGTGTCATCATGTTTAAGATAAATACAATTTTCAAAATATTTAAGAAACCTACTGTGTACATGAATAAAGAAGTGCTGGAACTGTATTTGCAAAAAGAGAAAGTGTAAAGAAGCAATCCACGCTGCTCATTTTGGTTACATACAGTATACGCGTATATTCAGTTTGGGGCTGAAGGAGCGGCTCAGTGAGTTAAGGTGCTGTCTCTGTAAACAATGACACCGAGGTTGAAGCATTGGAACAGGGGTTCATATCCCTAGTGTCAGCTCCGTGTGACCTTTATCTAAATGCGCCTCAAGCACCAAAATCATGGATTGTAAATCATCTGGGCAGGGACTGTGTCTGTAAAAACTCCTATGCACAATGCTGCGTACCATGCACTATACTGTAATTGTAATGTGCTTTGAGTCCCATTGGGAGAAAAGAACTATATGAAACATGTGTTATTATTATAGCTGTTGCTATATAAATAAAAAATACTGTACACACAAACATGCAACTTCCAAAAAAATAAAATAATCCAATATGTGCCCTTTTTGTAAATGTGTACCATTAGTTTGAGAAGCCATTGAAATATGGGTCCTTCATGCTACTACATCCACACAGAATATAGATTTAGAGAGTATTTATGTATATCTTTATTTATTTATATCTGTATTTATATAGCGCCAAAAGTGTACTCAGCGCTTCACAAAGAAGACAGTACAGGGAATTATAATAATACAATGAGCACAGCAAAATCAGACAATAGGAAAGGAAATCCCTGCCCCGAAGATCTTACAATCTAAGTGAAATGTTGGGAGACTTACAGAGACAGCAGGTGAGGGAATAAGTGCAGTGGATGGCAGTGCTTGACCACACTGGTTGGTAGGAATGACTGTGGGTGTGTGACAGTAGCCATGAGTGCAGGCTATTGGGGTACTTGATTTGTGAGGTGAGTTTTAAAGTTTAGTCAGTATTAACACAATAAGCAAGGGAAGAGGTGGCAGGGAGGCGTAGGTGAGAGCAGGTGTGTTTATGTCTGGGTTGAGGATTAGGAGAGATATCCCCAGCAGCAGGAAGGGGTAGATAGATAGAGGGTGTGAATAGAGGATTTGTGGGGGTGCCTTTTATTGAGTGGTAAAGACATTGTTGTGAGAGAGGTGTATAAATAATGGTGCAGTATATGGGCATAGGTGGAGGGCAGGAGAGATGAAGAAATTTGAATTGGAGGGGAGTGGGGAAGTTGGAGAGAACAGAAAAGTTTACAAAGGAATGAGGAAACAGTAAACAGAAAAGGCAATAGGGAGGGCATAGTGAGATGCAGGAGGAGAGACTTCCCAGGTATTGGAGGATAGGCAGAGTACAAATTATCAGAGCACTTAGTTCTCACAGTTGCAGAGTCATTGTAGTTCTTGAATTGCAAAGTCCAGATCCTCTTGTATTATTCACCTTCAATTTCAACTCCAAAATTAACTCCACAGACACTGTATATGTGACAATTGGAATGAAATTGATAGAATAATTCAACTCAGAGAGACATACCTGTTTGAAGAAATGAATCAGAATGTTAGTCCAGATATTTAGTATGCATCCAGGATTAAAGATATAGAAAACATACAGAGATGATAACTCAAAAATTAACTCCACAGACACTTTATATGTGACACTTTTGGTATGACACAGCCAGAGTAATAAAAGACTGATGTTAATGACCTTTACTGCATTAGAGATATTTTAATTACTATAGCTTTTCCCCTGAGTCTGCAAAAAGTATTTTTATGAAAGCAGAATTGATGTGACTAATATTCCTAAATATTCTGTGCTGCATTTGTTAGTTCTCAGTGTACTTACCCACATCTTGACAAGCACTTACATTGGTTACTGTGATCCTTTCTCTGAAAAAAAATAAGCTCACATTCTGCCTGAACCTTAATTTCAGTTCAAATCTGGTCATTACAGTCACATGTTTTATTACAGTGCGGAGAATGTTTCCTGCAGTCATCTGCCCTACTTACCAGTCATAAAACATGTCTTGGTGGAAAGGTGAAACCAAAGTCACATCTCTTTCTATTAAATAAGTGATTCTTTAGTATGGTAATTCATACATAGACCAGTACAATTTCAATAGAAATAATATTGCAATGTAATTTAAATACATTGTTTCAATAATAAAATATTTCAACAATTACCAACTGACATGCAGTTAGAAAAAGACATTAGGCAAAAAAAGCCAATAAATGAGGTTTACTACTGTTTACTAAATTATTATTATTTTTTCGACCTAGAAAAAGAGAGGTTGAAAATATTTAATGTCTCTATTTTCCCCTTATTAACTACTGTATGCTGTTAAACCATCTTCCCTGTGCTTGAGAAAAGATTAGCTCCATTGAAATACCTGTATATAGGACAAAGGGGCTTATTCTACATCCACCGAAGATCGGACGTTTTTGGAAGAAATTCTCCATTGATTTTGATGAGGAATTTCGGATTAAAAAAAGGGCCGATTGGCTGTCTTAAGTATATAGACTAAGCCCCTAAATATTCTCTCGCATGTGGATGGCGGCTTCATGAACTGTGGTACAGGACTGTATCAGTCTGGTAAATATACTATGAGTTACAAGAGTCATTTGAGAACGTCTTCAAAAGTTTGCAAGAACGTAGTGAACTAGGCTCAGTTTGCTCATCTCTTAAAAACAACAAATATAAAATATTTCAAAAAAAAGTGAAAACAGCTGGTAACATCATACACATCAGAATATATTACTAACGTGCTTACGTACTGTAATATCTTTTTGTTTCAGAACTTGCTGGCTTACTATCACAACAAATCTAGCCGTTTCCATTGACATAGAGACAGGGAAACGTTGGCTTTTTGACGCCGTAAATACTTTTATAAAACTTCAACAAGCAACCCGTCTCCAAACATCACCAATACAAAAGCAAGGAGCCTTATGAGATTTAGGTCAGTCTGCACATTTGTGGTGTACATATCCCCCTATGGGACTAGCTATTTCTACAGTACATGCATGAGAAATGTCTTTAATATATAAAAAGCTCATAGTCAAAGGTCAACGACTTCAGTTTTCTTAGGTGCTAAATGACCGTATTTTCTGCCTTCTTTTTAAATGACTCTGTGAAAAAGTTCCGGAACTCTCTTCAATCTAATTACAAAAATGGTGGCTGACCGAGAGCCAAAAAGAGCATTAGACCCAAACGATGGACAATAAATTAAATGGTGCAGAAAAATCTGCAACTTCAAGGAAAAGAGTGATATTAAAGGATGACATCAATGGCACTTTTCATTATAGTGCTACTGTATGGCTGCCAAGAATAAAAATGTTATATCTTTAATCATAATCTACTATAGGTTATATAATGAGCATTTTTTGTTATCACTGTTTGTTACTTTTGCTTCTGATTTAGCAGTGTTCCTTTTTTTCCAGGCAGGAATACTTCTGTGTCAAATAAGGTTGCTCTCTCTAAGCACTATTAGCCCTCACTCACTAAGCACTATTAACCTCACTCTCTAAGCACTATTAACCTCACTCACCGAGCACTATTAACCTTATTCACTAAGCACTATTAACCTCACTCACTAAGCACTATTAACCTCACTCTCTAAGCACTATTAACCTCACTCACTAAGCACTATTAACCTCACTCTCTAAGCACTATTAACCTCACTCTATAAGCACTATTAACCTCACTCTCTAAGCACTATTAACCTCACTCACTGAGCACTATTAACCTCGCCCACTAAGCACTATTAACCTCACTCATTAAGCACTATTAACCTCACTCACTGAGCACTATTAACCTCACTCACCGAGCACTATTAACCTCACTCACCAAGCACTATTAACCTCACTCTCTAAGCACTATTAACCTCACTCACCGAGCACTATTAACCTTATTCACTAAGCACTATTAACCTCACTCACTAAGCACTATTAACCTCACTCTCTAAGCACTATTAACCTCACTCACTAAGCACTATTAACCTCACTCTCTAAGCACTATTAACCTCACTCTATAAGCACTATTAACCTCACTCTGTAAGCACTATTAACTCACTCACTGAGCACTATTAACCTCACCCACTAAGCACTATTAACCTCACTCATTAAGCACTATTAACCTCACTCACTGAGCACTATTAACCTCACTCACTGAGCACTATTAACCTCACTCACCAAGCACTATTAACCTCACTCACCAAGCACTATTAACCTCACTCACTAAGCACTATTAACCTCACTCTCTAAGCACTATTAACTTCACTCACTGAGCACTATTAACCTCACTCACCGAGCACTATTAACCTCAGTCACTAAGCACTATTAACCTCGCTCACTAAGCACTATTAACCTCACTCACTAAGCACTATTAACCTCACTCACTGAGCACTATTAACCTCACTCACCGAGCCCTATTAACCTCACTCACCAAGCACTATTAACCTCACTCACCAAGCACTATTAACCTCACTCACTAAGCACTATTAACCTCACTCACCGAGCACTATTAACCTCACTCACTAAGCACTATTAACCTCACTCACTAAGCACTATTAACCTCACTCTCTAAGCACTATTAACCACACTCACCAAGCACTATTAACCTCACTGACTAAGCACTATTAACCTCACTCACTAAGCACTATTAACCTCACTCTCAAAGCACTATTAACCACACTCACCAAGCACTATTATCCTCACTCACTAAGCACTATTAACCTCACTCACTAAGCACTATTAACCTCACTCACTAAGCACTATTAACCTCACTCACCAAGCACTATTAACCTCCCTCACAAAGCACTATTAACCTCGCTACTGAGCACTATTAACCTCACTCACTTAGCACTATTAACCTCACTCACTAAGCACTATTAACCTCACTCTCTAAGCACTATTAACCTCACTCACTAAGCACTATTAACCTCACTCTCTAAGCACTATTAACCTCACTCTATAAGCACTATTAACCTCACTCTCTAAGCACTATTAACCTCACTCACTGAGCACTATTAACCTCGCCCACTAAGCACTATTAACCTCACTCATTAAGCACTATTAACCTCACTCACTGAGCACTATTAACCTCACTCACCGAGCACTATTAACCTCACTCACCAAGCACTATTAACCTCACTCTCTAAGCACTATTAACCTCACTCACCGAGCACTATTAACCTTATTCACTAAGCACTATTAACCTCACTCACTAAGCACTATTAACCTCACTCTCTAAGCACTATTAACCTCACTCACTAAGCACTATTAACCTCACTCTCTAAGCACTATTAACCTCACTCTATAAGCACTATTAACCTCACTCTCTAAGCACTATTAACTCACTCACTGAGCACTATTAACCTCACCCACTAAGCACTATTAACCTCACTCATTAAGCACTATTAACCTCACTCACCAAGCACTATTAACCTCACTCACCAAGCACTATTAACCTCACTCACTAAGCACTATTAACCTCACTCTCTAAGCACTATTAACTTCACTCACTGAGCACTATTAACCTCACTCACCGAGCACTATTAACCTCAGTCACTAAGCACTATTAACCTCGCTCACTAAGCACTATTAACCTCACTCACTAAGCACTATTAACCTCACTCACTGAGCACTATTAACCTCACTCACCGAGCCCTATTAACCTCACTCACCAAGCACTATTAACCTCACTCACCAAGCACTATTAACCTCACTCACTAAGCACTATTTACCTCACTCTCTAAGCACTTTTAACTTCACTCACTGAGCACTATTAACCTTAGTCACTAAGCACTATTAACCTCACTCACTAAGCACTATTAACCTCACTCACCGAGCACTATTAACCTTATTCACTAAGCACTATTAACCTCACTCTCTAAGCACTATTAACCTCACTCACCGAGCACTATTAACCTTATTCACTAAGCACTATTAACCTCACTCTCTAAGCACTATTAACCTCACTCACCGAGCACTATTAACCTCAGTCACTAAGCACTATTAAACTCACTCTCTAAGCACTATTAAACTCACTCACTAAACACTATTAACCTCACTCACTAAGCACTATTAACCTCCCTCACTAAGCACTATTAACCTCACTCACTAAGCACTATTAACCTCACTCTCTAAGCACTATTAACCCCACTCACTGAGTACTATTAACCTCACTCACTGAGCACTATTAACCTCACTCACCGAGCACTATTAACCTCACTCACTAAGCACTATTAACCTCACTCTCTAAGCACTATTAACCTCACTCACCGAGCACTATTAACCTCAGTCACTAAGCACTATTAACCTCACTCACTAAGCACTATTAACCTCACTCTCTAAGCACTATTAACCACACTCACCAAGCACTATTAACCTCACTGACTAAGCACTATTAACCTCACTCTCTAAGCACTATTAACCACACTCACCAAGCACTATTATCCTCACTCACTAAGCACTATTAACCTCACTCACTAAGCACTATTAACCTCACTCACTAAGCACTATTAACCTCACTCACCAAGCACTATTAACCTCCCTCACAAAGCACTATTAACCTCGCTACTGAGCACTATTAACCTCACTCACTTAGCACTATTAACTTACTGTGCTTGTAAATCACTATTTGTGGATACGGAGTGCAACATGTACAGTATGCTGCCTTTGTTAAGAAATGCGCTTATGAACAGATAAGAAACATTACTTAGGATGGCTGAAATATATGAATCATATTGTATAATATATTCACTTCCCTTGCCACATAATATAGAATACGTACAGTATACAGTAAATAATATTTAAGAAGGAGTGTTTTAACAAAACACACAACACCCCAGGAAGCTCTTTTTGGGAACCCCTGAGCCCCCACAAAATATACTGTACTGTCCCGGCCAAGCTCAGTCTAAAGCTTGCTGGGAGCTGGCCGGGATCGTAGCGGGCCGTAGCGGGCTAGCCGCGGGTCCGCTCTCCGTTTAAAAACGGAGTTTCCTGCGCGGCGGCCACTTCAATAGATAAGCGCTAATGGCCCGCGGCTATTTCAAAACTGCGGTGGCGGCCGCATTAGAGTCAGCTCGGCCGCCACTGTATATGAATATGTGTCAAAAAGGAGAGCTATTGAGCATGGCATACTGTATACAACAGACAACAGAGAAGCCCAATGCTCAGTGTTTTAACATGAAATAAAACAAGATGCATAGATTGTTCATGGTGTTTTTAAATACTGCTTTACAGAAATCAGAGAGGAGGATAATTAAAGTGGGACATGTAAGATAAGGAGAAATGTGCTGACGCACGGTAGAAATGCTACTGTATGGCAATAACACTGCCTTTGCAATGGGGGATCCCATTTTTAACTCCAACGTTCACTTCTTGTCACTTTGGGCAAGAAGCCTAATCTCTCTGTGTAGCAGGTACAAATTCCAAAAGTTAAGTTGTAAACTACATGATTGTTGCCTGACAAATTCTATGTATGGCCCTGTATACTATACAGTGCAGTGCTATATACTGTAAGAACACTTTAAAATGAACTTTTATACAAAGGTTGTTTCCCAGAGGTTTCTTGTTGCTTCCAGGTGCTTTACAAAGAATAGGAGTTGCTATTTGTTGCTATTGGTGACCATAACAGATACATGCTTAGTTTGATTGTACTTTTTTGCTGAATGCACTATTTTGTATAACAAAATAATATTTTCAAGCAGATGTGGCTTCAGTCGCTGGGATCTCACAGGGCACTGTTTTTATGTTTTCAGCAAGTTTTGTTAACTCTTTGGGTTCTAAAAGGGCTGCAAGTATTCTATGAGCCCGGCTAGTGTATTGATTACTTACTTACTGACCCCGTGCTTGCAACCCACCCATTATACTACCATTATAAAATAATCATTTTTTGCTTTTTTTTTTAAAGGGCCTAAAGTGGCTTTAATTATTTTGTCCTCAAAATACAAATGGATGGTAATATACATTATATTATAATTATGTGTGATTGTATAGTGTGAGTTTTCTGCTAATATTTGGCTGTTGTAAATGTGAAAAAAAATATATATATTTTATTTTTTTTAACTTTATTTAATACTTGTAAGTAGACAGGTTAGATAAGACATTGAACCAGACATTTTCTAAACACATGAATCATATGAATTACTAATGTTTTGTCCTCCTGAGAAGGAAGAGGATGATGTGGAATTGTAATATATGTACAGATACTGTAGATATATTGAACCTTTGCAAAGACATTGCCTTAATAAACATTGAACTTATTTCTTTATTATTTCATACGGCCCTTATCCATTTTCAAGTGAATCTACTGTAGCAAATAAATGGACATCAAATCCTTTTTTCACATAAAACCAATTTCAATAGGTATATGCGTACAGTATTGTATGGTATTAATTATTAGTATTATTATATTTGGAAAACATCTATAGGATTGTAGAAATGTTTTCACGGCATTTATTATTAAAGTATTGGTTCTATAATAAAATAACTTGGTCTCGATGGTCCTAATAGATATTAAGGGCCATATTCTATATACTCTGAGAATGCAGCTTTGGACGTTTTTTCGCCCCACAAAAATTGAATAATCACTGAAGCTTTTTGGGGGGCATTTTATAAAATGAAGTAGCCCCCAAAGCTTTCCTCTTCCAGCCAATCCAGGAGGCTGAAGCGGCCACTTTTGAAGTCTATAATGCCTTTAAAATAAAGAAAACAAAAGAAAGAGGCCTAGTGGGGGGGCAATAACAACAATAAATATAATTGGATGATGTGTCACAGGGGATTTTTGTTTGCCTTCCTCTGGATCAATATACTGTAAGTACGGATATAGGATGAAGTATCTTGTCATCTAAATTTAGCATACTGTAGGTTGAACTTTATGGACGTGTGTCTTTTTTCAAGCTCATCTATTATGTACTTTGCATGTAAACTCAGACTCTATAGAAATTATCTCTAGAGTCACCACAAAGGTAGCCCACTAAAAGTCTCCCCAATTTGCTTCATCTTCACTGCATAGAGTAAGTGCCATAGATGGCAGTGCTTTGCCATGATGGTTGGTAGGAGCGACTGTGGGTGTGGGACAGTAGCCATGAGTTGAGGCTATTGAGATGCTTCATAGAGAACGTTGATTGTATTGTATGTGTAACACAGTCCCCCCTCCCCCCCTCAATCGCAGATAGGGACCAGATAGGGACCATGTGTGGGGAATCTACATTACCAGGTGTGGTGAAATAACTGTTAGGCTCACAGGAGGCCTGAGCCTCCTCTGATGGGAACCTGGGGTGTATCCTGGAATGGTACTTACAGCGCCTCCACCTGTGCAGGATTCTAGAGTTCAAGAATAACCCCTGACAGAGAACCCACATACAGTAACCTCATACTGGTTATGGATAAACAGTTTAATATATGTAGAACATAACAATAACAACAGTGTTACTATATAATACTAGGCCTCACAGGGCCCTAACCCCACACCATATACCCAAAAGTCCCAAAAGTCCCCCTCCCACCCAAGTGTGATATAGCGCTGCCCACTAGTTTGAGATGAGGGTTGGTGCACTTGGTGTATAATACCTGTCCGGTGTGTCCACACCTGGACACATAGATGAGCTGGACTTGAGATCCCTTGATACAGAAAGGTGATCCCCCGTCATGATCCGCCTCTGCGTGGGGTGGTATCCCGTCGGATGCTCCCACCATGAAGATAGTCTCCTATCTGGAGTGGTGGTCTGATCCCAGACACAACTTTCAGAGCTGCGCAGCAGATGAGCTGTGTCCCTGAACTTAGCAAATAACTAAAGGGGGCAGGGTCCCTACATAAGGGCCAGTCTCTGTAGCAACCACAACCTAAGGTGTTGAGTCGGGGCCTAGCTGGGGCCAATTGGGGATACCTGGCCTAGTACAGGGGCTACTGCTCCCTGCACCTGCAACCTCCCCTATCCTTGTCCCAGCTCCGACTGGCTTGTAAGCCCTGAGCGTGCCAAATGTATCTATTTGCAGAGCAGAGGAATCCGAAGCCCTATTGACTGTAATGCAGCAGGTGATACTGCACGACACACTTTATTCGAGCAAATACCCAGTATGTACCTGGCAGATACCTGGAATGCGCCGCTCCTCACCTCTGACAAGCCCCGTTGCGTTTGCCTTCCCAGCCTGGGTTCATGCCTGGCTGACGGGCGGCTGATCTGTTAAATGATAATGATTAGGATTTAATAGGCTGCAATGCTTCGCGTGTCTACCAGATGGCATAAATTCATGAATTGTAATGCAGTATATATATATATATATATATACTGTGCAGTATTGCAGCCAGCGGGAATAAAATGCTTTAATCCCTGCCTGGAAAATAACGCAATGCACTCGGGCAGAAAACAGTCACAAACCTCAATACACCCGAGTATACCCGAATTCGTGGAACTAGCCGAGCTCGAATAAAGTGTGTCGCCAGTGTAGGAATCATAGGGCAGTCCCCAGAGTCTTCTGGGTAATGTTGTCCCTGTGGGACCTCTGTACTATTGGGGCTGCGTGCGCTATCTCCACTGCGCTTGCGCGACTCTGTAATGGCCGCCACCACTTACAACTGCGCATGCGCTACTTTGTCAAGGCTCTGCGCTACGGAGCGCCACCTCTGCCAATCCTCGCTCCCTATAATGGCTGCCACAACTGTCCTGCGCATGCGGGAGCCTCCGCACATGCGCGAACCAAACAAACATGGCGGCACCTTGCAAAGGGAGGAGGAACGGAGGTAAGGGGGGGCAAGCAGGAGACCGGAGCACCAGAGGTGATCAGGGCTATATATGTCTTTATTTTTATAGCGCCAAAAGTGTACTCAGTGCTTCACAAAGAATACAGTACATAGAATTATAATAATACAATAAGTGCAGCAAAATAATAATAATATGTTTTTGTATAGCGCTGCTTGTTTTACATTGCACTTTTCAGACACATTTTGCAGGCACAGGTCTCTGCCCTGTGGAGCTTACAATCTATGTGTTTGGTGCCTGAGATAAAGTGACTTGCCCAAGGTCACAAGGAGCCGGCACCGGGATTTGAACCAGTTTCCGCCACTGCAAAATACTCAGTGCCAGATACAGTGTCTTTTTACTCACTGAACCACACCTTCTCCCTAATCAGACAATAGGAAAGGAAATCCCTGCCCTGAAGAGCTTACAATCTAAGTGGTATGATGGAAGATTTACAAAGACAACAGGTGAGGGAATAAGTGCTGTAGATGGCAGTGCTTGGTTACAATGGGTGGTAGGCGGGACTGTGGGTGTGGGACAATAGCATGAGTGCAGGCTATTGGGATGCTTGATTTGTAGGGCAAGTTTTAAGGTTAGTCAGTATTAAATCAGAAGGTTAACACCATTTACAGGGGAAGAGATGGCAGGGAGGCATGGGTGAGAGCAGGTGTGTGTGTCAGGGTTAAGGCTTAGGGGAGATCCCCAGTAGCAGGAAGGAGTCGATAGAGGGTGTGAATAGAGGATTTGTGTGGGTGTCTTTTGTTGAGGGGTAAAGAAGTTGTTGGGAGAGAGGTGTATAAACAATGGGGCAGTGGGAAGTGGGGAAGTTGGAGAGAACAGAGACATTAACAAAGAAGTGAGAAAACAGTAAACAGAAAAAGCAATAGGGAGGGCATAGTGGGATGCAGGAGGCAGCAGAGAGATTGAGTAGGATATGTTGGGAAAATGACCTTGGAATTTGTTTCACAGAGTTCATTGGCTACTTTAGTCGAGAAAATTTGTCAAAGTTGCTTAACATGGGACAAAACTAATGAATTCCTAACTCGACTAAGAAGCAATCAGATTCCTTCCTTGATCAATAATCTCCCTCATGGTTTAACTCTATCCGTAGAGATGCAGTTAAAGTAGGCAAATCAGTCTGGGAATGTTTTCTCCAAGTGTGTGCAATTTCCACAATTTTGCTAAAATGTTTGCCCTTCATACTGTATATATTTTTTTCAAAATGTGGAGAGAATTGTGACATTTCATAATTTCAACCAATTAATTTTTACATTTTTTCAACAACTGCCTTAAGTAGAGAAAGGTCACATGAAAAATGAAACCTTAAACATTTTTGGGGTGAATCTTGCAGTTTTGTACGAGAAAATGTTTGCAAAAAACATCTCTGCTGGTCAGCACTAACCCCAATGACCGCAAAGGTCATTTACATTTATTAAGTGCCAAGATTATCAATAGCCACAGTTACAGAATCATTCTATGAATCACATATTATGAGCTATATCAAATTCCAGAACCCTTTCTTTTATTGTGTCCCTGATCAAAACCAACTGATTAAAGTAAAGAGAAACATGTCATTTGCTTAACAAACATCTTACAACTGGCTGGAATGGCTTAAAAATGTCAAGCTCGCCAAAGTACACTTTTCTTTTTGATGATAAATAGAGTAAAAATCAATTATAAGCATTGGAGAAGGCATCATATTCATAACGTAAATAATAAATAGCCCAGCAGTGCACTGTGCTTCATCATGGGTGGAAGGCGAGAGCCATGTTAGAAAGAAAGTTATGTAGCGAACATAGGAGTAACAGTAAAGTTGTTTGTTATGGGAAAGTCAAATGGGCATATTCAAGTCTATTTACTCACATATCCTGGCTACTAAAATAGGGAGCAAAACAGCACTAGATTTATCAAATAAAAGGAATCTAAGTAAAAGCAACTGACGTGTTTCCTTCTTCTTTTGAACTGGTTTTGATTCCATTTCGCAGCTTGATGCCTTCACTACGTAGCACCCATTGTAAAAGATGACCAGCACTGTAACACAGTATTGCTTTACATGGTTCTTCCGAATAGAAATACTCAAGCAAAGGGAAGTACAGGAGAAAAGGGTCAGCAAACGGAACTGGCAGCCAAGTTCTAGGGAGCGAGCAGGTACAGTAGATGGCTGATTAGTTTTGTTGGGGTTTGTGTCCTCCCTCACAATTAAAGGCTTAAGACTTTAGAAACAGCATTGTAGTCTCCCGAAATGTTTTCCAAGATCCTGCTTTTAGGATCAATCCTTTTTAAAGCATGTTATAGCGGCAAAGCTAGTCTTCTGAAGTCTCATTTTAGATATACTGTTATCTGTAGAGTGTGCTTTTATATCTGAAGAAGAGACTTTTCCAGGTCAGGAGAGCAAATGTATTTTTTTACAATTTTGAAAAACCAACATGCAAGTCCATTGAGAAGACCCACATAGTTACATATAGTTACATAGTAGATGAGGTTGAAAAAAGACGTACGTCCATCAAG
This sequence comes from Ascaphus truei, assembly GCF_040206685.1. Classification (NCBI taxonomy): domain Eukaryota; kingdom Metazoa; phylum Chordata; class Amphibia; order Anura; family Ascaphidae; genus Ascaphus; species Ascaphus truei. Next base: position 23,666,295 of record NC_134484.1, on the reverse strand, counting down.
TTCAACCTATGCTAAATTTAGACAACAGATACTTTATTCTATATCTATACTTACTTATTGATCCAGTGGAAGGCAAACAAAAAACCCCATTAAGGGGAAAAATTAATTCCTTCCTGACTCCAAGAATTGGCAGTCGGATTAATCCCTGGATCAACATCCTTCCCATGTATACTTGTTTGGTATATCCCTGTATACCTTTCCCATCTAAAAAGATGACACACCTTTTTTTGAACAAATCTATTGTATCTACCATCACAGTCTCCATGGGTAATGAATTCCACATTTTAACTGCCCTTACTGTAAAGAACCCTTTCCTTTGTTGCTGGTGAAATTTCCTTTCCTCCAACCTTAAGGGATGGCCCTGAGTCCTTTGTACTGCCCGTGGGATGAATAGTTCTTTTGAAAGCTCCTTGTATTGTCCCTGAATATATTTGCATATAATTGTATATAATTGTATATAGTTATCATATCCCCTCATTACAAACAAACTGCCACCCCTCTCCAGAACCAATTCAGCTACTAAAACACAGCACTACAAATAAAATATCAAAGAAAAGATGAAAATGCTACAGGGAATATTTGCTCACAGTTCTTCTTGGAGATGTTATTGGAAGTTTTATTCTGTGTTTTAAGGATCTAGGAATGGCACTGTAAATCTGCTTTTTTTCTCAGCTTACCTAACATCTATTTTCTAAAGTGTTTTTCATTACTTTCTGCAGTCAATTCTCAAGACAAACCGAAGAAAGGAACTGAACTGAACCCATTAATCCAAATAGATTTCCTTTGATTTAAACATTACAGGCCATCACTACATTCTATCACTGATTCCCAGAACACCGCTGGTTGCTGCACTTGCATGGACTTCCCGTTGCAGTTATACTGTAAGTAGATCTTATTCTGTCGAAGATATAAAATACATTGTTGCAGACATTAATGTGACGCCTTGCGGCAAAGTTAACAACATATCTAATGTGAGATGTAACACAGCTCTACTTAAACAAATGGCCACACACACCATTTCCTTAACACGTTAAACATTTATGTCGCCTTTTTTGTGCAACGCTGACACGTTAACGGAGCAATAATGTCTGCTATATCTGTATCGTGGGTACATATTGTTCACAATTACCTGAAGTATAACTTGTTTGGAAATGTGACTCATTTTGTCTGACTTTTCCAAATTTGCTTGCGACAGCCAATATTTATCACTTTAGTAAATGTCTTTATTAATGTTTTACTGTTTCACTCCGGGTTCTAATTTATGTTCAGGATAATAATTATCGTTCTATTACAGGTTTCGTTATCATAACATTTGCAGAGAGTTCCTCCTAATTAAATATACACAGTAGAAATTACTTGTGGCTACAGATCTGTTACGGGATGCTGTAAATTAATATTTCTCATGTAAAGATACTATAGTAAGTATTTCTATTTTGTTCATGTAATCAGATTTTTAAGAGGATTTTTATTTCATTTTGAGTCATTTAATGGGAAATCAAATAAAAGACCTCCCTGCGTTGAGCCACCACTTTCTCATTGATAATGAGGCACACATATAATCCAAAAGGCTACGCTAGGCTACCCTGTGTTCTACAATTGCATGCCATGTCCTTTTCTTTGTAGTGACTTAAGACGGAAAATCCATAAAGGCAATTACTTTTTTGCTACCGCTGTTGTTTCATCTGTAAATTATATCTCTTTTGCATTCCTAACGTTTTATTTAACTACTTTGTGTGATGCTATTAGAAGTCAAACATTCTGGTACACTGTTTGATTTTTTAAAATCTGCAATTCTTATTAATTAGATTCAATACGTTAACTTCAAATATTCTATATTATTTGCAGATATTACTTACATTACCCCCCAAATCAAATATTCATGCTACTCTTAATAATAGTTAAATACTATGTAGCGTTGTTTCACCCACCCTATGGGATATGTGGCGGCTACTGAGTGTGTGGTGCTTTACCTGTGTCTCACAGGAGGCCGGAACCTTCGCTGCTGAGAGCCTGGGGTGTACCTGATCCATCTGTTGACAGTGCCTCCACCTATGAGGGATCCTAGCTATACTGGATAACCCTGTCACGGGACAATATACCCAGTAACACACACAAGAGTGTAGTGTAACAGTATTTACTAGGCACAGACTTAGAACACACATATAATACAACACCTTACAATACGTATATTGGTATACCCACAGAGTATTCCCACAGTACTTGGGTGCAGAGGCACCAGTGTCCCAGTGCCCAGCACACAATAGGTACTCCCACCCCGTGTGTGCGACAGCACTGCCCACAATCAGTGTTAAAGTTGGTGCACTTGTAGATTGGGTATACCTGCCGGGTGCTCCAACACTTGGTAGCGCCAATGGAAGACAAGGGTCCACCCGGTCCCACGCCCTCAACGATGAGTCTGCCTCCAAGAGGGGTGGCATACAGCTGGAGGGTCTCACCTTAACAGTCTCTTTATGCGTTGGTGGTCTGGTCCCAGACCACAGGCCGCATCTGTTGTTCGGCATCCTTTGCTGTGTCCCTGACATTAATTAGATAATAGGGCAGTGTCCCTGTCTAAGGGCCTGGTCCTGTAGCAGCCACAACCTACAGGGGAGTTTGGCCTAGCTAGGGCCTAATAGGGTGTCTCTGGCCTAGTGCAGGGGCCACAGACACCCTGCACATACACCCTTACCCTTCTGTGTCCCAGCTCTGACTAGAGTGGCTGCAAGCGTGCCAAATGTATAATTGTTGCCCAGCAGGGGAATTCTGGAGCCCTATTGGCTCTAACGCATCACGTGTTTGTCAGCCCCAGTGCCTTCTCGGGGCTGTAGTCCTGCGGAGACCCTGTTCCTATCATGGCCGCCACTATCCTAGTTACACTGCGCATTCACGCCTATGTAATGGCCGCCGCAATTTGCTTCTGCTTCTGCACACCATCTCGCGCATGTGCAACCACATAAAAGATGGCGGCGCCCTGCAAAGTGAGCCACCAGGAGCCTATGGTGACTCAGTCGCCTCCCTGACTGCTGAGCGCTCACCCATACCACACTGCCCTTACCCCAGGGTCCTCCACCAACTCCGACAAGCGCTCGCATGCCCAACAGTTCCCCCGTCGAGGGGGATGCCCAGAGGGGAGACCTGGCCACATTCCCCCCTGGTGAAAAACCAACCACCCCACTTGGGAACATTGTACACATAACCACAACAAAGTTATATAACAATAATGCATGACATGTATATACAACGTAACGCATTGCAATGGCTTTATATCAGATTGTCATTGTGATGTTCACAGAATTGTACAGATTTAATTTTGCTACAAGACCACTGCTGAGCTTCATAGTGGGGTGCCCCATTGAATCATAGGTTACCCGGTTGGGATGGTACCTCACTCTTTGAGATTCTGCGAAGCTCATCTTCGGCAACTCCCTCTGGGGAGTAATAATCATAAGCTTGTGGCTCGGGCATAGGGGATGTAACAGTCTCTGAAATGTCTCTTATGGTACAAAACAAGGACTTCTGGGGTCCAGAGGAGAGCTCATTGGAGCACTGGAGTAGGTGTATACTGCCTGGGCCCATTACCCGTTGCTCCTTCAGGAGGTGCCCCTTGAATTTGGTCTGTCCTACTAGAGTGTCCTTCCATCGGATCCTCGGTTGTTTCGGTCACTGTTTCTGAATTTCCTTCAGCTCTTTCTGGCTCCCCGGATCAGGGTGTATCCTCAATTTCTGGATCGTCACCCCCACTTGCGGGATAGGCAGGAGATGATTGCGGTGCTAGACCTTTACCTGGCCATCTGCGTCTCTTATGCGGTTGACCAGGAGGCCCGGCATCAGCGATTCGACCTCGAATACACCGTCGTGCAAATGGTTGGCCAGTTTGTGTTTGCCGGTGATCCCGAGACTGCAGAGGAGAACGGTGTCTCCAAGAGGCCTGTATCTCAGGAAGTAGGGGTCCTCGGACCTGAAACCAACGCGGTTCAGCTCCGGAGACCCCCTGCTCATCTACACTATTAATACAATTTCAATCTAAACATATTTTTTATACACCAACATTCTCGCTGACAGAGGCGGATCTCGCTGCTGCAGTAGCCGAATCTCATCGGGGGAGCCCTTAACGGCAGGGAAAGTCATCTCCCCGTCGGCAGCTTGCAATGTTTGCTCAGGCTGCTCTCACTGATAATCGGGCCTTCCTGCATACCGTGAGAGCAACTCGGCAAAACCATGGCGAGTTCAAAGCCTTGTCGAAAGGCCATTAGCGCTGTTTACTGCATAGGCCCCATATTGTGATATTGTATGTAAAGGTCAATGATAAACCTATTGGTTTGAGAATGGTGAATTCCTCAGAGGTAGGAAATACTCAAGAATGTGAGCTGACAAAATTGCATTTAATAAACATTAAAAACAATCACATGTAGAACATTGCGATAAAATCCACTCGTTATGCCAGCAAAAATTGGAAACCTACTTACAGGAGATAGGTAGGTCTTGCGCAGTGAATAATCTTTGTAGGGAGTAGCTGCCTCTCTTCCCGGCGGGCATCTCTGGTGTCCTGGGTGCGGCTTATCCAGACAAGCTGGTGCGTGCAGGATCTCTTGTAGCCACCAGAGTGGTGGCACTGCTTCTCTTCCCTCCTACCATCATCTGAATGACTGGCTGCCTGGAATCGCACTTGAGCTCTCGCGAGAGCAGAAAAGCTGGTTCGGTTACTGCACAGTCAATTCCAGACGTCCTCCAAGAGGATGCTGTGCACTCCTATGCACGGTAACTTGCAATGGCGTGGGACTGTGGTGACTCCACCCTATGTGTTTCACAAATTGCTTCGCTTCGTCAGACCATACCCCTGACGAAGCGAAGCAACTAGCAAATTATGGCCAAATGTGATTCAGCGGATCATTCAGTAATAATAGTGCAACATACAGCATAGTGTATTTATCTACACATCCAGAATAGTCTAATCAATTATATTTGAGCCAAATAACAAAACCTTTGTTTTGAAAAGTGAATCAAATAACACTAATTAATTGGACCTTCAGTAAGATGGGTTTGTCAAGTGTGTGCGTCACTCCTGTATTTATTGACTCTGCTTCATATTTAGATTAAACAAACAAAGGCATCTTTGCACTATATGCTACATTTCCTGTGTAGATTAAATGCTTTTGGTACATATCCCCCGCTTTGTTTTTAAAGCAAGCTTCAAAGCTTCAAACAAGCTACATATTTAACCAGCACAGGGAGTTAGTTATGCATTAAAAGTATGTTAGTGTCGACCAAGCACTTCGATGGGAACTCTCCTATTGACTTGAATGGAAGTTTCCATGTGGTACAGTAGTGCTTGATTGCCACCAATGCACTTTAATGAATACCCCGCATGGTATATTGTATATTCCATGTCTTTTTGGAGATTTTTGACTAATCTAAATGTTCAAAGCCCATCATTTTAACAATGGTGACAATGTGTTCAGTGTCAATGTGGGCATGTTTTAATCTTCATTATGCATTGCATGAAAAAATGTCTAGTGATTTTGACTTGGATTAAGAAGCAGAGTCATGACCATTCCCCGTTACTTCTGTTTATGAATCAGTGTTTATCTCTTGCATGGATGCACAGCTTTGAATTTGTGAAATCTGGGTTTAAAAGTATTGTATTGTATTGAATGTCTTTATTTTTATAGCGCCATTAATGTACATAGCACTTCACAGTAGTAATACACGTGGTAATCATATAAATAACAAATAATAAATAGATATAAATAACAGGTCATGGGAATAAGTGCTTCAGACAAACGTAACATTTAGGAAAAGGAGTCCCTTACAATCTAATTGGTATGTAGGAGGAACGTACAGAAACAGTAGGAGGGCATTTTGATAAGTGCTTCTGCAGGGGGCCAAGCTTTATGTATCGTGTCTAGTAATATTTACGGTGCTACTCTTATGCTTCTTTAAGCAAGTGTTTCTTACGGTGGGTCTTAAAGTAAAGGCAACCGTGACCTATTTCACCTGGAGTGGCTGGAAAAAGTTTTTAAGAGGTATACCATCCATTAATATTATCATGAGATTGATTATGACTATTTTCACACATTATAGAATTATTACAGATTATTATAGATATTTCATAGATTTATACACTTTTTGCTTTATAAATTCATGGCTACTTTTTGTATAGACTTTAAAGGATCAGTGCTGATCAGCAATACAGTGGATTAAAATTAAACGAAAGCATGTAAAAGCTTTTATAACTGTAGCATTGTTTCCCTCTCCCTCTGGGAGATTGGGAGATTGCAGCCTATGCTACACGAGTGTGGTGCACTATCTGCTATCTGTTTGGAGCAGGAGATACTTAGCTGTCTGCTGATCTTGGTTCTTCAGTTCTTTCTTGGGTGTTCAGTGCCTCCAGCTGTAGTGGGTCCCAGGATGTCCGGAAATCAGCCCCCACTACTGCAATCTTCTCCCTCCTGCCCAAGGACTGATATTCAGACAGGAGTGTATAGTAAACAAGGATCTTTATTGCTGTAAATCAGGCATCCACTGCAGTTCTCATTACAGTGATGCAGAGTCTTTGGAAGTCCCAGACTTCTAGATTTTATTTATTTATAAAATATTTTACCAGAAAGTAATACATTGAGAGTTACCTCTCGTTTTCAAGTATGTCCTGGGCACAGAGTTAAGACAAATAATACATGGTTACAAATACAGTTACATAAATGAACAGGGTATACATTATATATGTACCTTTTTCTGAACCCTCCCAAAGGAACTACTGGTCACTGTATAACACCTGCGGCTCCAGGAGATCTGAGCCTCCGCTAGCTGGGAGCCTGGGGTAACACTCATACACTTACTTAGTGCAGCGCCTCCACTTACCCAGGATCCCCGTGATGTGAGATTCCCCTGGGCAAGAAATACATACACACACATGTAATGCAACCAACTTTACTGTATTAACGATAATGCAGAGTAACCTTATCACTCTATAATGCAACAGGTAACCTTAGTGGCCCAGCCACTCTCATCAGGAGCAACGTCTCCGTGCCCTCACCGCGTGCCCCACACACCATGTCCATATATGTTAAAGTGATGTTATAGGCTCAGTTCTTTAACCACTCGCTCAGTGTTCCTAAAGAATTTAGCCTAAGGCGGGATCAGCGCCTGATGACCGGTGTTGGTGCGCTTGATGTTATAGTACCTTCTGGTCACAGCGGTGACCGGTACCTCTTCGCAAAGGGTCAGATTAATCAGCGGTCTGCCTCCTGGGTCTCAATGTGTAGCCGTCTGGTCCCAGATGACTCGCCATCAGACCTGCTCCGCACGCTTGTCCCTTTGTCCCTAGCTGGTACTCAGTAAGGGTGATGCTCGCTACTACTATAGGCCGTCCCTGCAGCACAGCAACCTTTGGTGTCTTCAGGGGAAACTCCTAGGGGCCTACGGGGTAGCCTGTCCTATGCAGGTGGGTGACTGGCCCCCTGCATCCACTCTACCTCTCCCTTCACCACCCGGGTCTCCTCTGACTAACTTCCTAAACCTGCAGCAAACACACTGCACTCACACACTACCTGCAGCAACTGCACTGCACTCAGCCTGGTACCTGCAGCTACACTGCACACACACACTGTGCCTACTTGTCAGCGCACACAGCACTGACAGCCGTGACACTGACAAGACTGCACACTCACACCTAAGGGCAGGGTCTCTAACCTAGGGGCCGTCCCTCAGTACCTACCCACTACCCAGGTGGGGATTGGGGCCTGCCTGGGACTTGGGGATCTACCTTACCTGGTGTAGGAGCCACTTTCTCCCTACACCCTTCCTTCCCCTTCCTGCTCCCAGCTCCAACTGCCAAACGTGGTCCCCGCAACATTGTAGCCTTCCTCCACAGGAGAAGCTGCAAAACCCTATTTGCTGGCTGGCTGCACATGATGTGGGTGAAAGGGCAATCCCCAGAGGCTTCTGGGAATTGTAGTCCACTCAGGACCTCTTTAGCATTGGGACCGCGTGCGCTACCCTTACTGCGCCTGCGCGACCAACGCGCACGCTCGCACAACCTGTCATGGCGGCCCCCGCTAGCCGGGTGTGCCGCAGAGCCTCGGAGCGCTACATGGGGGGTCTCTGGGGCTGAAAAGAAACCAGGGTTACATATATAAGACATTGCATGCACAGTTAAAGAAAATATATATTATAGGCGTATGAAACAAGATGGTGCAGGCCCTGATCCTACAGGCCTTGGTGGCTGAGCCTGATGTTTCCTTAGTCCAGAAACTGAGGTGAGCACGCTCGTCCCCACCATTGGAGAGACTCACAGCTCTTCATTCCTCTCTTCACTGGAGCAGGAAGCAGACTAACTAAGTTTTGCTACACCCACTTTGAAGACTTATGAAGGGGCGGGCTCATGGACTGTACCTATCCCTGATAGGCTTACACTGGCCATGTGTCACCACCTTACTTCCATCACTTACAAGAGGAGCATAAGGAGGGGTCAAGAGCCCATATATTAACCTATTACTGCCTGCAACTAACAGGACTTACATAACAGGGATATAACATGGGAAAGAGAGATACTATGGGACATACCCTGTGACATAACATTGAGATGTTTGATTTATATTTTAAAGAAGCAATCCCACCTATAATCACCTAAAACCACACAGGAATGGGCAAAAGTATTATTAGCCAATTATGGTTAATAGTGATTTTGCCCATTCAAATAATCAAAACATAGCAAGACAATAAAATACATTACTATAAAAAACACATTACTATAAAACAAAACTCTTGCAATTTAATCCATCGATTGACACTGTGGTCATCTATGCCTTCAACACATCACAGATAGCCACATTGGCAAGCAATGGCCATCCAACAACCCCCTCTACTCTACCCCCACCCAACACACACTGTAATGGACAAAAGGCCTATTTTCCAACTATAACCTTCACACACCCCCTCTACCATCAACAAACCAGGTTGTTGCGGTTCACACTTCATTACCAGTAATGAAGATCTGTTTTTATTTTACATTTATTAACACAGTATTGAAGCAGTTGGTGACTAGACCTGAACCGCATTAATTTTAGGTCCGGGAACCCCCTGCTTCCTGACTTACAGGCCCCCATATGGGGTGCTAGTATCTACGGCACCTGAAATGAATGGGATTCATACCCAAAGACCCCCTGCTTCAGTAATATGTTACTCAAATTTAAATATAAACAGCACAGTCGCCGCTAAGAGCTGTGCAGGGAGATGCAGCTCTTACAGACTGCAGGGATATTGCACGGGCTGATCTCTGAAAAAGACACGGCTAACGACAATGCTATCCCCAGCAGTATAGCATTTTCCTACCATACGGTATCTGACTTGCTATAACGCTTTATGAATACCGTGATAACACAAATGTCAGATTGATCGGGAAGAACGTGCCAAACTGATCGAAACGGCGTTGATCATATCGAAGCTTCCTGAATAACCCCCATAATCATATACAGTAGGAATCCATGTTAAAATGGATAAGAAGCCAAAAGTGACACACTGTGAGTGCTAATTTGCATGTCATTAACCAGAATCCCTGACTGCAGTGTAAACATTGTATTCTAAGAGATAATGGGAAAAAGCAGGGATGTGGACCTGTTTGAGACATGTGAGAGGTGTAGGAGGAGGAGATTGTATTAGAGTCTCAAAATGAGATAACTGGGCTCAAAAAAGAAGATAACTTAGATACAGTACCTGAGAGATATCTAAATTATATTTAGGAAAATATCTAGGAAAAATCTATTTTGAGGAATGGGGTACTAGTGTCAGGCCCTCCAAGATCAGAACCCACAACCTCTGTTATTCTGGATAGTGTGAGCTAAACCAGCTGCTGGGTAGCAACTCTGTCACTTGCTATTAGTATTTCAGGTATCTCAGGTATGCTCCTTTTTGTGCAAAACTATCAACAAGGAAGTGGAAGTGGTCTGCTATTAAAGGAAGCCAGGGGGAGGGAGCTACTACAGGTATGAGCAGTGAATAGAGCTCACACTCCTAAAGATGCTGTCCTGAATAGCAGAGGATGCTTGAAACTCTCGTAAAATAGGTCTCTCTCCAATCCAAGCCATAATCCGTAGCGGACTTGCATTTGAGTGGAAATTGTGCGCATCTCTACATGTGAACACCCCTTATATTATACCCAGTTTTCTTGCTCTGTAGTGTCACGTGTAAAAATGTGCTTGACATTTTTTCTTTCTACAACTACTATCCTATTAATTGAACACCACTTACAACATGGCATTATGCCAGCAAAGCACTCAGAAGAACTACCATTTACTGTATGATGTTCAGCCCTAGGGCTGGTCATTTATAAATTGTATTCAGACTTACATTGTTTTTTGAGGTTTAAAATAATGCATTATGTGCTTTCTATTTATGTTCATGTACATCATTGTGAATCAAAAAAGAAACTCTGGTGCATGAACTCAGAAATCATTCTCAAATACAGAGCTTTCAGTGCCGAGGTGCCTATAGTTGAAGCATATAAATCGTAAATACACAGTATAAAATACAAAAATATAATATAAAATACAAAATTGAATACCTGAACCTAGATTAAGCTTATTCAATTATAGATTGCAATGTAGTCCAAAGAGTCCCAATTAGTTGGAATATTCAGTCAGTCAACTATTGTAAAAGAAGGAGACTGAAGTGTATGGGTATATACAGTATAGCTTGTTCCTCCAATAGATCAAAAAGGAGGTTGCCAGAAGTTGTTATGCACTTACTTACCAGTTAGCAGTGCATCGTCTTCCTGTATTTTTTTACACTCGATTCCAGGCGTTTAAGACATATGTAAAATTCAAGATAATCTATGGCAGAGAGAGTAGTGAATAAACTGACAGGGCAATAAATGAATGAAAGTGACAGTGAGGAATAGGTCTGAGCATCCATCAGCAGTGTTCAGGGGGTGAGAGTCCATGGTAGGAGAAGGGTATACATTGTACAATTAACAGAGTCAGGGAGACACATTAAACAAACTATAATGTGTGTGTGAGTAACCCTATATCAGCATCATGCCCTTTTTTTTTCGTCAGAGTGTTATCATTTTGAGCTCAAATATGTTCCGTTCTAGAGTGCTTTTAAACATTATTTTGAGGGTTTGGATTTTGAAATGATTTACTGGATGATCTGGCTGTGAGAAGTGGTGTCCTATTAGTGTGCAGCATCTTCCTAATTCATGGTGTGTTATTGTGTGGCTATGTATGTTCTGGATTAAAGTTTTGGGCTGGATTCACCAATCCTTGGTCACATTTGCTGCATTGAATCATATAAACCAACTTTGTGGATATGCAGCAGTGTGATCCTTTAGCTGAATGTTCAATGTTTTTGACTGGCTGTGAAATAATGACATACTGTATATATTTGCAAAGTTTGCAGCATGATGTTGCATGGTCTTGTGCCATTCTCATTATCCTTAAGTACGTTATGAAGTGTTCTGTTGACTAACTTCTGTCTGAGGGTTGGTGGTTGCCATAATGCATGGATGGAAGGTTTGGGGAAGATGTCTCCTAATTTCATCCTCTGTCAGCATAAGCTGCAGATCTTTAATTATTTTTTGAATTCCCTCTAGGGCAGGGTTTTTTGCAGCCACTAGTGGTATGTGTGTGGTTTATTCTTTTTGTTTTGGAGCAGGTTTTTAATCGGCAAATGTTTGTTTCTTTTTCTTTCGCCGGAGTTTCTCATGTCTTCGAAGTGATTAATATACTGTATTCTCCAACCATAACTAAAGCTGTACTCTACCTTATGACACCTTTTGGCTTTGGAAGATACCATATGGCCCGTTCAAGGCAGTATGGTGTCTTATGGTGCTGCAAGGTATCTTATAGAATATCACCTCTTAGTAAATATAGACCTTAATGGGAGAATCCTGTATTCATGGTCCTGCCCCTATTTCTGTTGAAATCCCTCTATTTGGTATCTGTAACGGGTGCTCACCACAAACAGGATGGGACCGCAAGGCTGAGGTGGGGATGTCAGAATACACTGACCTACAACCCATGTAACCGCGTCCGGATTGCAGAGTCGTAGTCGTGTAGCTGGGTCATGGTAGGAGAGGTTAGAATGGTCGTGATACTCGCCGTGGTCTGGGGTTGGAGAAGACGGATGGTCATGTATTTGCCGTGGTCTTGGGTTGTAGAAGTCGGATGGTCGTGGTGCATACCCGGGATCCAGGAGTAGAGACGGTAGAAGGCCAATAGCAAGCAGAAGTCAGGGGTCAGAGAGTGCAGATATCCAGATACAAGCCGAGGTAAAAACAGGAACAAGATTATAAGATAAGAACAGGCAAGGTAACAGCAAGGCAGCAGGGTGCTTTTGGGGCAATCACTTTGTCACATAAACAGAGGTTTATGCTCAGCCAAATTGGAGGAGGATTTGGTGAGCATAAATAGGACTGGTAACCAATAGCAGGTTAGCACAAGGCTACAAGGTGATGAATGGTAACCGCCCCCTCAGTTGTATTCAGTCCACCGATAGGCAGGGGCGGGATGAAGTGCAGGTGTAGCATAATTGCTGAGAGTAAGACTTCGGAGGGCCTGCGCGGTGCCTGCGTGTAACTCACGTGCGATGCGCATTACCCATGACCTCACGGGGCGGAGCCTGAGCGCGGTGCATGTGGTGTCCCCCAGCCTGGTAGCACGACGCGCGTCAACCGTCTCAGCTCAAGGGAGGAGCCGGGGTCCAAACCTCACAGTATCTTAGAACTTCTATACAAACATAAACTATGATCAACCCTTCAAATAATACATAAAAGTACAAGATAAATGATGTCTCAATACAAATAAAAGGTTTACAAGCATGAATACTAATTAATTTTTGGGTTCCAAAGGGTTCCTGGAGCTGAAAATTGTGTCATTTAGCTCAGACAACCCCCCCAGTCCCCACCCTGTAAAAAAATGGGGGCAAAAATAATAATGAGTAGGAAGCTCCTAGAGGCGTAGAGGGATATTTTTAATCCATTGTTTATTATGGTCGCTTGTAGCCATCAGAAAACTGTTAGTATCCACTTTTTTGAAGTGGGTAGTGGTAACAATATTGCCATGATCTAATGCCTCAATATGAATATCAAAAAAACTATCATAGAAATATGGTTAAGGGAGGTAAACACTCAATTGTTGTTATTGTTATTAATGTATCCCAAAAAAGAATGTGGAGATTCCTCATCACCCTTCCACACAAAGATGATATCATCAATGAAACGTTTCCATACTGTTATCTGATGCGAATAGGTGTTATTTTGCCATATAAAGCGATGATTGATGCATGTATGTGACTAGTAAATGGCAAATTCATATGATTAGTATTTACCCATTCAACAAAGCTATCAAATTCTTCAATGGATCCATCCCATATAACTATCCGATCATCAATATATCCGTGGTTAGATACAATATGAAGGGGTTGACATCACCAAACACGTGGAACTTACCTCACTGGTGTATGATGGGCAACTTTGCCCTCAACACAGTTCCACGTGTTTGGCGATAGTAATCCCCTAGTTGGGCCAGGCAAGAGGTCAGACCAAACTTCTGCGTCCAGGCCTTAGATTGTTACTGGACACCAGCTCTCCCCAACTTATGCTGCGGAGGAGTATCCCTCCTCCACTGGTCAGTACTGGAATTTTGGGCCTGCCAGAAGTTTAGACAGTATGGCACTGGAGGCCTTCCTCCCCCAAGTTAAAGTGTGTGTGTGTGTATGTATTGAGGGGAGGGGCAATGTGTGCGTATTGTGTGGGAGGGGAATGTGTGAGCATTTTGGGTGGTATTGTGTGAGTATTTGAGGCAGGGTTGTGTGTCTATTGGTTGGATTGTGTGTGTGTGGGGGGGGTAAAGTTATGTGTGGGGGTTCAATGGAGTGTGGGAGGTGGTGCAATTGTGTATGTGGGAGTGGAATTTAGTGGTGTGTGTGTGTGTGTGTGTGTGTGTGTGTGTGTGTGTGTGTGTGTGTGTGTGTGTGTGTGTGTGTGTGTGTGTGTGTGTGTGTGTGTGTGTGTGTGTAGGGGGCGTAGGATTGTGTGTGGGGAAAAAGTGTGTGTGCTGTGGATTTGTGTGTAAGTGTCCAGTGGGGATGGGGGTTAGTGGGGAGTTGAGTGTGCAAAGGGGGGAATTGAGCAAGTGGGATTGAGTCAAGGGAAGTGGTTATTCAGTGAAACGGTCGTGGCTGAGGGTCCATGGCTAAACGGCTGCGACTAATTGCCCTAGACACTAATACAGTGACACTAACAGGTGAAAAATAAAAATAATGTTCTTTGTGACGATTTTACTCAAACACGAACTTAGTACATAGACCATATACAAGAGTTTTCAATGCATTAAATAGCATTACAAGTCATTGCAGACCCTTCTGACACTCAAAGAGTTAATAATATTGGATTATGAGATCATTGACATCTGTAAAAGTGTTTTAAAGTTGGGGATTATATAATAGCAAATAAAGCATGGACTGATTTGTGTTTTCAACAGATTATTTCAGTATTTCAAATGATAGAATGGAACAACAATGAAATGATATTTTCATTTTATTTAGCCTTATTAATACTATAGAACCTTGCTTTCAATATATTCGAACAGACTAATGCATAACAAACTTTTTTATTTGTGCTTTGCAGATGAAAGGAAAATACTTGGTGTCCACACTAAAAGGCACGGAACGCCTACAAGCAAATATATACAGTGCCTCTTTTAGTGTGGACACCCTGTATGTACTATAAGCACGCAGCATCTATTTAACATTATGATGTCAAACTTTAAACATTTAATAACGCATAGCAAACATGACTCAAAGTAGATCAATGCTAGTGAACCAAAGTAAAATATCTAACAAGTTACAGGGTTTTCTTACAGTGTGGTAATGGCATTTCTTACATGTTAATTTATGTAAAGACAATAGCAATATATGCACTAAAAATCAGAAAACAAAAATTAAATAGAACTAATAATAAATGACAGTGTGCTGTAAAGTTCTTTCTAGTTTCTAGTCTATTGTTGCAGGTTTTGTATATAGTTCATCATTTTGGTATGAAACATACATATACGCTAACCATAATGCTTTATCTAGGTGCTCTCCATAAATAAAATAAAAGAAGCTGTATGTATGTATGTACACACACATATAGACACACACATACATATATACATAAACCAAAATAATTAATTTTGCAAAACTGATCTCAGTGATGGGAGAAATATTCTTTGATTTTTCTTGGTCCTCCTCTGCAAACTTCTATTGGAGGATGGTACAGTGGATTCCCCTCTACATTTCCTGAGCAATAGTTGTGTCCCCAGTCCAACATAGTTAGGTTTCCAAACTTCCTCGGAAGTTCCCGTAAGTTGTTGTTTCCCAGCCACAAACAACGCAATTTTGTTAAACAACAGAATCCATCTGGTAGATTTTGGATGCAGTTAAATAGCAATAAAAATGTCTCCAGCTTTTTCAAATTGCTAATGTTGGGTGGAAGTGTTTCTATTTTATTGTCACTGACATCCAGAAATGTTAGATTTGTAAACTGGCATATCACAGAAGGAAAGTCTTTAAAATTGTTGTTAGCCAAGTGGAAGCTCTGTAAGTTTTGAAGATCACCAAGTTCTGAGGGTAGGAAGGTCAGAGAGCCATTGCTAAGTGTAAGTATCCTTAAGTTCTTTAGAGTCCCAATCTCTGGTGGAATCTCTTGGAGGTCATGGGTATCCAAATACAATGCACGTAAATTCAGTAACTGCCCAACTTGTTCGGGAAGAAAATTGATTCGATAAGACAGACAACTCTCCCTTTCGGGACTCATCTTTAGAATTTGTATTTCTTCAAAGGTAAATATCTCCAAAGGAAGAGATGAAAGTTCTTTGCCTTCTATTGTTATCTTCCTTAACACGTGACCACTGGAGCTGTTTTCCATCAACAACTTCCAGCCTGGTTTCAATGTGTAAGGAAACGAAGGGGTAGCTGGTGCTGCATTCATTGTACTCGTTGGTAATCAGAATATGTTTCTGTGAAATACACTTCCTATCATAAGGAAAAGAAAGACAAAGTGCATATGAATCTGTGGTACTTCTACTGTTATTGGTCTTTTATACACGACATGATAGTTGCTCAGATACATTGAACACCCATTATGGGCTGCCCTTCCCATTTCTATCCCTAGCTATGCAAATAGTGCTTCAGTGCATTTTTGTTCTGTTTTCATATTGTTTACTTTTAAGTTTAGTTCTTCTGTAGGAAAGAATGTTTATAATAGCAAAGCAAATAGACTGTTGACTCATTGAAGCCAGTGTAAATGTGACCGGTATTTGGACAATTCAATGATACTAGTTGTTTCCAGCATTCTGCATTATATCTCTGGCAGGTTTCACTTGTATATACACGTGACTTGTATATGTGACAATGGTTAATACAAACAGTTATCTAGCATAATATGTAATTAGCACACACAAATGTATTGTGGCAAAATGTGTCCGAAAATGCAATGCTCTCTACAAAGTGTGCAAAGTTCAGAGCTCAAAGTCATTACTTTTAACATTTTAGATTTAAAATACAAAATGCAGACAGTAAAAGGAGTAAAATAGATGATCTAATTACGATATCATATAACATCATCAGATTAATCAAAGGGTTTTGAGTTGAGAATATGAGATTTCACGTGTCACAGCATTAGCATTTCCTTGTTTGAAATCTAAATGAATCATCTAAATACATTCTTTTTATCCTAAAATTCCTTTTTCATTCAAAGCACATAAGCCCACTTTCTTGGCATTTCCTTAACACCGCCACACTCCACCCCCTTTCATCAATCTGCAGCCAGTGAAATTACTCTCTTTTCAATCAAAATCTGCCTGAATATATGATGGTTCAGTATTACGTCATGAGCGTGACTGATACGCAAGTCTCAGAAGATTGCAACTCCTGAATGCAGTGATTTGAGCAGTCATAGTGGGGCAATATATATTATATTATCATACATACTAATACATAGATACACTGCAGACCTTACAGGGAGTAGCTACAAGAGTATTTAGGTCTATGCATTATCCAGATACGATATTACTTAATAGATAGTGCTGCGGGTCTGCATACGCTATACACTTTGTGTGAGCACGATTGCGGATTGAGCACAGTGTTTGGTTAAATGCTGTTTTCACCTTTTTGTCACGCCAATAGAAACCTTCGTTTGAACCTTTGGATTGTTTTCATACGATATATTCCTTCAGGATCCTCTCAATAGCACTTTACACGACAGCAATATAGTTATTATTTAATGTGACGCAGACCTCATGCCACACTTTGCCCTTATGCTGAGGACTCCAGTAAATTAGTTACACAGTCGCTGCTCTATTAGTTTTAAGATTTTATAGATATCCTCTCCAAGTTTTTTTTTTTTATCTTATCACCATTAAAAGTGATATTTTATTCATTTGTGGAGGTCTTTGAGTGCATCGTATAGGGAATTTCTTTTTTGCTATTAATCTAACTGCCCAATTAGTTTGTAGATAGCACCCCTCCAGTACGTATCCATTTATTAAGCTGAGCAGGCACCTTCTTAAGAGTGAATATATGAAATACTTAATACTGTAACTTCATTTCTATAATATTTAGAAGAACGCCATCTTCACTGTTGTGTGTATAATTAAAATACACACGCAGATACCAAATATGCCAATCCTACTTCTACTTCTCGATGAGAAAACAGATATCAGAGATATAACATTAAAACAGGAGAAGCGGTGCACAGAGCAAGGAAATGAACCAAATGCAGCTCTAACAAAAACGGCTATTTATTGAAAAAAAAACGAACAAAAATCACATAGCTAGGTAAGCTCTGACGCGTTTTCATCATTTTGACAAAGTCCCTTGCGGGATGAAACGCGTCAGAGCTTACCTAGCTATGTGATTTTTTTTTTTTCAATAAATAGCCGTTTTTGTTAGAGCTGCGTTTGGTTCATTTCTTTGCCTCGGTGCACCGCTTCTCCTGTTTTTGTGCTGATTACTCCAGCTGGTGGCACGTGGATTCTACGTACAGCAACAGATACTTACCCCAGTGAATCATCTCCTCTGCAGCGGGACACACTGGATACAGCGTGACAGCAGGTATTTCGTGGGTGGAGTGGGCTGAGGGTGTGTTAGCATCAGCCAGGCTGTTCTTATTTAGGATGGTCGGCGATTCTTACTGTCACCCGTGATCACCCCTCCCCTTAACCTGCTTTATTTGTCCACTGGGTTTATCATCTGCTTACTCATTAAGTACCTGCTCTGTATATCATCATGCTTTATGGATTACCTACGCTCTCTAGCCCTTGAGCACTGGTGGTAGGATTATTATCCTGCATTTTTCTAGAGATATAACATAGACCAACTTGACATTCTGTGTATCAATGTAATCAGCAGAGTTTCCTGGTCATGCATAGATATTTCACATCTTTGTGAACTGTACCATATGGTAGGTATATTATATTTAGAGAATATCTAAGGAAACTGCTAAATTTACTTTGTCACTTCTCTCTATATATTTCAATAATGTGAGGTTCTTTTGAGTCTGATAGCCTAGTACCTTCTGCTAGGACTGGGTACTGTCACTAGACTTCCATAATATGTATGTCTTTATTTATATTGTGCCATTAATATACATAGCACATACCATTATAGTGGACCATCACTGATAACCCCAGGTTAAGCTCACTTCTAAGAAACATCTGTGTGAAAACGGAGCACCACCAGATCGGGAGGAAAAATAACGATCAGAGGGTAACTCCCATAAAAGACTTTATTAGCTCACATGGATAGCTGACAAGTAAAAAACGTACCTACGCGTTTCACGCCCAAGCGCTTTATCAAGGTGTTCTCTTATCAAAAGTTCCCTAAAGGACAACATAATAAAATTCAAATAAAGAACAAGTTTACAAAAAAAAAAAAAAATAGATAATATAACATTTCAACAACAATATAACAAAACTTACAGATATTTTACAAAATCTGTGGTGTATACAGATCAGGAGATCTGGATAAACAGATTTTGTATACTTATGTAACTTTTGTTATATTGTTGTTGAAATGTTATTTTGTCTTGTTGTCCTTTAGAGGACTGTTTAATACAATCCTTTTTGCATCTGTTTCTTATTGCGCTTTTTGCTTCTTTGTGTGTTATTGTGAGACCTCCTTCGGAACATAGGTGATGGTTTTAAACCTATCTCAATATCAAATTGCAAAACCAGTGAAACGGTGTTTCCCCCCCTCCCTGGGAGATTGTGCCAGTTCACAGTGTGGTGTGGCGCATACATGCTGGCTCACAGTAGATCTGAGCTTCCCACGTTGTTGTGGAAGAGAACGGGACAGGCTTCTGGGGTAATAACTGATTCTTTCTCACGGTGACAGCGCCTCCATCTCATTCAGGCCCCAGGGATGTGGGGACAATCCCTGCAGGAGAACTAACTTCCCCTCCTCTTGATAGATTGCAGTCTCAGGCAGGAAGATATCTTTGAACAGGATCACTTTATTTGGTTACACTGCAGATAATCAGCATACACAGCCTCAGACAGTTCTTCTTGGGGCTTCACCCTCATGATGTACCCTCCAGGCCAACGGGCCCTGAAGCAGTCCTAGCGCTTCCCATGATCCCTGGTGGAGTAAAGGGTATAGTCTCCCATCCACTCCACTAGGGGAGGGAATACAGATTTGCAGGGCCCTTCACAATTGTTATTGGTAGACCAGTCTCTCTCAAGCAGGTAGAGGCACTGACTAAATTTGGCAGTGCTGCTCTTTAAGTACAAGGGAAGCAGGTACCAGGTCTGAGTCCCTGATTGGACACACACAGGCACAGTCGCACCGCCTCCCCTGTTACTCACTGAAGCTGCTGGGGGTGGGGGAAACCCATGATCACTCCTGGCAGGCTTTTCTTACCAGAGCTTACTGCCAGGAGGGGGTGGACTGGGAGCCAGAAACCAGTTCTGGCTACACCCGTATAACCAGCCTCACACTGATGACCAAAGGTTGAAACTGCTGTCTGTGAGTACAGTAGGTTTACTGGCTATGCACTTTAACTCAGGCTGTGCTGAAAAGCTGTGTAATGTGGCAGGCATAAGCTTATCAATGTCAAAATAGATTTAAAGCAAAAGGTGGCAATGTATGCTCATTTGCATGTCATTTCCCAGAATCCCTGTCTTCAGTGAAAGCACTGTATGCTAGGAGATAACGGTGAAAAGCCAGGTTGCAGACCTGTCTGAGACGTGTAAATGTGCTCACAGGGGATATTTTCATTTGCTGTATTTAATTAAGTAACATTCCCTGAAGAACAGGGCATTATTGGCCAATTGTTACTTAATTAATGCAGGGGTCAAAGACTGAGCCACTGATTGAGCCACTGATTGAGCCACCTGTGCTGAACCAAGGATATCCATAAAACCTGGCCTGTTGGTGGCTCTTGAGGACTGAGTTTGAGACCCCGGCATTATCATAACGGAAAATAATGGTTATGGAGATGACACATTATTTTGTGCGCAATGCCACGTAAGGAGGTATGACATCTGCAACATCTGAACTGGCATAAACGTTTCTGTATAAGATAATGTAATGCTTAAAGACCTAAACCGCATTATACCAAAAGAAAAATAAGCAATAAGCATGTTCATTGTGGTGGGCCTTTTTTGATTTATGTACATTAGTAGAATAGGTAGACGTAAAATATATATTTTTGTTATTATTATTTATTTATTTTTACTTGTATGCATATATTCCCAAGTTTTTCATTGTGAACCCAAACGTTGACTAGTGTATTTAAAAAAAAAATAGTTCTGACGTTCGACTCCGGATTTGACTTAAATTCAACTTTAATTCTACAAAAGCCATCTCAGAGGCCAATGAAATACTTAAGAGACTAAATCTATACTGTACTTAAAAAAAAATTATCATACCAGCTGCAAGAAACAAACAGGAAACTAATCCCAAACGTACAGTGCTGCAGACTTTTACTTTTCCAGGATATGTATACATAAATATGAACTCAAGTCAATATACTGTAATGTAAAGATCTTTCAGGAGTTTCAAATAAAAAAGGGTCAGAGTATGGTATTCATCCATATGGTCAGACTGAATGTATATTTATTTCTTGGGGTTGAGGAGGAGCGCAGGATAAGCTCGTGATATGCAAAAAAATATAAATATATATAGTGCAGATGGTAATTCACTGCTACAGAAAATATCAAAAACGTAAGAAATGAACTCACAAAAATCGTATTAAATCACCGCATGTCAGAGATCCTTCTCTCTCTGACTGGAGCCCTTTGTGTAACTGGAGTCTGTATACCTCTCAGTGAAGTGGATGATATGAAAATAAAGAAAATCACAAATAGTGCATATAGTATGAACTATACATATGTATTATACACGGGTATTCAGGAAACTATAATTTTCCATAATAAAGATGGGTGGTGGAGAGAAGTTGAGCTTCTGTTGTACACTATATTTCATTTTATTTAGCACTATATGGTATAAGGTTTATTGTGTGTACTTAAGGTGTGTCACTTATCACACTAATTAATATACTGTTTAGGAAGCGCCCAGTCCATCCACTTCCCCCACTCCCTCACTCACTGAATGTATATTTACTCACAGTTGAAGCTTAATATGATCAGTGTATTGTGGATAGAAGACTGATCGGTAGAGGGGCTGGATCTACAAACCCCTAAGTGTCCACATCCCTACTTTCCAGAAAGACATCTGAACTACTGTATGCTTTTGAGTAAAAGGAAAAATAAAACCTGTGTGGGGGGAATAATCATGAATCCACTAGATTATATATATTTACTCACAAGATCAATATGTTCCAGACGTCTTGAGCGTGCTTTAAAACATTACGATACAAACGGAGTATCCAGCTGATGGACTGGAGGATGAAGGTGCACAGCTCTGTCAGAAAAAACATGATGCTGGTCAAAAACTATTTATTGGCCAATCCAGGTTGTACATGGCAGAAAAAAAGCAATGTCTCTAACGCGTTTCGTGCCAACAGGCGCTTTGTCAAAGCGTGATTGCTCAATGTATAGTACAGGATATTTAAACCTGTCTCTACCAGAAGCCACAGGTATGACCCCGGGCATCAAGCCTCCTCGTGGGAAAGAACAACCAGGAGGATGGGGTGTTAACATCTATGGTGAGCAATGTTTTTTCTTTATACCAATGTAACGGGTTTCCCCCCCCCCCAATCTCAGATTTATACTGTGTGGGTGCAGGAACATATATTGTTACTCAGTGTGGTGCATAACCTGTTGGCTCACAGGAGGGCTTAGCTTCCGCCACGGGGAACCTGGGGCAATTACACTAGGGATAATACTTACAATGATGCATCGCCTCCACCTGCGATGGCTCCCACCAGAGGGGGAGTGGTTCCTCGCATGACAATCAATAAACACATAGACAGTGCGTTATAACTAAGGACTTTACTACATGCAAGAATAACACATCACATGCATAATAACCTGTGTCCCTCTCACGAGGAGACACTAACCGTGACGTCTCGCAGGACGATTCCCCAACACTAGGTGATCCCACCCAGTGTCCAAAGAACCCCACCCAATGTCCCGTACTCTTACAGAGAGTCAATGGGTGACTGCACAGTCACTAATTACGCTAAGGGCTCGGTGGTGCACTTAGGAATGTGTGATACCTGCCGAGCACTCCGGTGCTCGGGTCAGCAACGCTTCACAAAGGATCAGTCGGCGAGGCCTCCTTCTGATCCTCCAACCGAACTCCTTGCACGTGGACCGTCAGGGCGGTCCCACTCCGGAATAGTATCTGCGGACCCCAACGAGGGTCCGAACCGCTTTAACAGGAACAGCAGCAGCCGCTGAGTCCCTACCTAGTCTACGTGGCACGTGCTACATTATAGGCCGTCCCTATAGTACAGCAACCTGTAGTGGCTTGGGGAACTCCTATGGGCCTACAGGGGTTAAGGACCTGTCCCACTCCCCTAACTACCCAAGTCCCTTCAGCCTCACTAAATGCTTACAGCCAACGTGCTGCGCAACAAGGTGCATGCCTGCCAGACCTCACAGCACTGACCGCTGTGACTATGACAAGGCAGCACTCTAATACTAAGGACAGCATCCCTATCTGGGGCCTCCCTCAGGAATTACCCACTTCCCTAGTGGGGGGTTGGGGCCTATATGGGGTGCGGGTACCTATGGGGCCGCAGGAGCTGTACTTGCTCCCCGCGCCCTCCTTCCCTCACAGATCCCCTGCTCCAACTGCAACTCCTGAGTGACAGGGTCCCTCTCTCTAGAGCAGTCCCTGGCAACACTCTCTATCTTCGGGTGTCTAGCTACCTCAGACCCTGGGGGTGCTGACCTAGTACAGCGAGTCTTGGAATCCTGTACCCTACCTCCTTCCTGGGGCTGCTCCGGTCTCTGACTGCTGGCTAACGTGGTCCCTGCGCGCCAAAGTATCTACTTTGCAGGGACTTCCTAAGCCCTATTGGCTCCCTGGTTTCTCCCTGCTCTCGCGCGAGCTATCCCTAGCTCTGGGGCCTTACCTGCGCCTACGCGATCACTGCGCATGCGCGAGACTGTCTTCAATGGCGGCGCCCTCTTCGCCGGCCGCCGGGACCTTAGAGACGCGATCGTGGCCTTAGCAACGGCCCGATCGCGTCCTCGGCAACCGGCCGCATGCGGGGGAAGCCGCGCTGCTCCCTGCTCCAGCCCCCACCCTTGGAAGCAGCCGTCGGGTCTGTCGGCACCCGCAACCGCGCTGCACCAAGGGAGGGGGGTCTCCAGGAGCCACGGGAGCTCCAGGCTACACTCTCCCCCTGGTGAAAAACCCAACGCCATCGCTTGGGGCACGACATTAATCGACATAAGTTTTATATAATTAAAATGCTGTGCATAAAAAATACAACTTATTTCGACTTTACAATTCGGGTTACATTGCACTTCACACCAATTAACCGAAGCGTGCAGAGACCATTTGTGGGGTGCCCCTAACTGAACATGTGGGGGTACCTCACTTTTGCGTCCGTGAGCCTCCCCCAGAAAAATTTCTTGGAG
The DNA here is from genome assembly GCF_040206685.1 of Ascaphus truei. NCBI lineage: Eukaryota > Metazoa > Chordata > Amphibia > Anura > Ascaphidae > Ascaphus > Ascaphus truei. Next base: position 23,642,263 of record NC_134484.1, on the reverse strand, counting down.
AGCACACTCTGGAGTGACAGTCACTGGGTCTTCGCTACTTCCTCCCCCTGGTGGACGGAGTAGCACAATGTCTTTTAAGCAGGCCTTTTCCCGGTCATCCGCGGCATGGATGCGGTAGAACAGGAGGCCAGGACCTTTCCTGCGGTCCACTACGTGGTGAATGGAGCATTCCTCTTTGGGCTCCAAGGAGAAAATTTTCACTACACGGTCCTTGTCCCTACGGCCCTGTGAGGCTTCCACTGGGAAGCGAAAACTGAACAATGTCTCCTTCCTCAAAGTCTCTGGTTCTCCCGGCAGGGGGTAAAGGGTTGATACCTTACAACTGCGGTGATCCCCGGTGGCCAACAGGTCCTCGAGGACGCTGTCAGTTCCCACCTCGGCTGTATTGGGACCTGTCCACAACTCTTCTGGGACAGTCCACTCACTGACTTGGAACTCGGGAGCGTTGGATCCCAATCCTGGGACCATTTGGGTCGGAGCGTACGGGCTCACACTCAGTTCAGGAACCGTAGCTCTGGCCCTTTTCACGGCCACCTCCATCGGAGCCCATGGGGAGTAAGGGGGTTCCTTACCACGCTGATGGCTGGCGATGGGTTCTTCTAAGGAGGACACCTCCGCCAGGACGCGATGCCGAGGGGAGCCCTTCGCCCGAGCGACCAGACTTAAGGAGCCATTGTGCTCCGCGGGTCACCTAGAGGCTCACCCCCAACACCCCTGGGGCAGTCAACTCACCCTTGTCGTCGATCGGTACTGGTCCCCATTCTAGGACCGATGGTACCATAGGAATATGCCGGACCGGCCATTGTAGGGCACACGGGCCCACAGCAGGGTCCACAACATCGGGATACACTTCCTCTAGGGCACACGGGCCCACAGCAGGCTCTGCATCCGCCGAGATAGTGTGTTCGTTGACTTCACTAGAGTGGTCCGCCGGCAGGCGCATCACCACAAGTGCTGGGTCACTGGATTCACTAAAAGAAGGTGGGGGTATAGACACCTTACCCTGTGATTCCTCTGTATCCGCTGGGGTGGTTCGCCGGTAGGCGCATCGCCACCGATGGGACTTCAGCCTCATCCCACTCAGGAACCGGACGAGTTTCTGCAATTTTAGCATTAGCAGCATTTTCTGCAACTGGTTCACGCGGTCTCCCAGGGAAGCGAGAACCGCCATTTTGGATCGCTCTGCCATCCATATTCGCAGCAGTTGCAACTTCATGTTTCTCTATCTCATCCACTAGCCTCCTCCAGGAAAGGGGGTCACCCCGCATCCAGGAGCACCGCATCTTGACCACGACAGGATGGTCAGGTATCGCTCCTCTCAGAAATTGATCACAAAAGTACACCTCCACCTTGGTGGCCTTAATACGATCCCCTTTTCGCATCTCCCGTAAGACTGCTCCCATCCGCAGGAGGAACTCAGATAGCTCCTCTCCGTCTTTATGACGAAGACTGTAGTACCACTTCATCAATTGTCCCATGTCCTCTGCTGGTTCTGCAAACTGGGGCACAATAGGCTTCAAGAACCGGGCACCGCAACAGTCACACTTAGGCGCCCACGCCAATGCCTCCCTAGAACAGTCAAAGGTAGGGCTAAAATACTGTATGCTCAGCTCTCCGTCCACTGTGCCGGTCGTGCACTCCAGCGGTAGCTGAAACAGGTCGGCTACCTGGACATAAGCTTTTTGCAGGCAAGTGCACATTAGGGTAAGGGCTTCCACTCCTGGCACATACCAGGCCACATACACATTGGGGTGTACCCCCGTACAGTCTGTCTCATCCACGTTTGGTTGAAAATCACAGTGCTTGCTCCCCCTGGTGGAATCTGAAGGAGGGGCACTTTCTACAAGAGAGTGGGTCTGGCTCTGCACTGACTCACTCACATTGCAGGGGCGGGGCTTAGGTTTTCCCGCTAGTCCCGGACAGGTTTCTGCAATACTTTCCTGTACCGGCGGGCAGTCAGCAGCATGTGCGCTCTCTGGTTTTGGCAGTTCAGGGTACACTACAGGACAGTCTGAACCGACCGAATCTTCCAACCACAAGCTGGATGGACCCTGGCCTTCATTTATATCTCGCCCAAAACTCACTAGCACGGAACAATACTTCTCGTCCTCCACGTGTAAATCTACCATGGCTATGGGGGCAGCCCCCCGGAGATTAGGGTTTTGTCCCAGGGCCACTCGTATATCTGGTGACGGAATGTCTATAGGGACACGGCACACCGCAAGCGTGTGGAGCGGTGGCACTCCCAACTTCATGGCCCAGTCGTGGACCTCGTGTCCAGACTTCACAACCATGACGACAAAAATAGAACTGGGACAATTTGAAAAAAAAACACAGGGCACCCCAGGTCTATCTCAGCAGTGCCTCCAAATGTAACGGGTTTCCCCCCCCAATCGCAGATTTATACTGTGTGGGTGCAGGAACATATATTGTTACTCAGTGTGGTGCATAACCTGTTGGCTCACAGGAGGGCTGAGCTTCTGCCACGGGGAACCTGTGGCAATTACACTAGGGATAATACTTACAATGATGCAGCGCCTCCACCTGCGATGGCTCCCACCAGAGGGGGAGTGGTTCCTCGCAGGACAATCAATAAACACATAGACAGTGCGTTATAACTAAGGACTTTACTACATGCAAGAATAACACATCACATGCATAATAACCTGTGTCCCTCTCACAAGGAGACACTAACCATGACGTCTCGCAGGACGATTCCCCAACACTAGATGATCCCACCCATTGTCCAAAGAACCCCACCCAATGTCCCGTACTCTTACAGAGAGTCAATGGGTGACTGCACAGTCACTAATTACGCTAAGGGCCCGGTGGTGCAATTAGGAATGTGTGATACCTGCCGAGCACGCCGGTGCTCGGGTCAGCAACGCTTCACAAAGGATCAGTCGGCGAGGCCTCCTTCTGATCCTCCAACCGAACTCCTTGCACGTGGACCGTCAGGGCGGTCCCATTCCGGAATAGTATCTGCGGACCCCAACGAGGGTCCGAACCGCTTTAACAGGAACAGCAGCAGCCGCTGAGTCCCTACCTAGTCTACGTGGCACGTGCTACACTATAGGCCGTCCCTATAGTACAGCAACCTGTAGTGGCTTGGGGAACTCCTATGGGCCTACAGGGGTTAAGGACCTGTCCCACTCCCCTAACTACCCAAGTCCCTTCAGCCTCACTAAATGCTGACAGCCAACGTGCTGCGCAACAAGGTGCCTGCCTGCCAGACCTCACAGCACTGACCGCTGTGACTCTGACAAGGCAGCACTCTAATACTAAGGGCAGCGCCCCTATCTGGGGCCTCCCTCAGGAATTACCCACTACCCTAGTGGGGGGTTGGGGCCTATCTGGGGTGCGGGTACCTATAGGGCCGCAGGAGCTGTACTTGCTCCCCGCGCCCTCCTTCCCTCACAGCAACCCCGGCTCCAACTGCAACTCCTGAGTGACAGGGTCCCTCTCTCTAGAGCAGTCCCTGGCAACACTCTATATTCGGGTGTCTAGCTACCTCAGACCCTGGGGGTGCTGGCCTAGTACAGCGAGTCCTGGACTCCTGTACTCTACCTCCTTCCTGGGGCTGCTCCAGTCTCTGACTGCTGGCTAACGTGGTCCCTGCGCGCCAAATGTATCTACTTTGCAGGGACTTCCTAAGCCCTATTGGCTCCCTGGTGTCTCCCTGCTCTCGCGCGAGCTATCCCTAGCTCTGGGGCCTTACCTGCGCCTACGCGATCACTGCGCATGCGCGAGACTGTCTTCAATGGCGGCGCCCTCTTCGCCGGCCGCCGGGACCTTAGAGACGCGATCGCGGCCTTAGCAACGGCCCGATCGCATCCCCGGCAACCGGCCGCATGCGGGGGAAACAGCGCTGCTCCCTGCTCCAGCCCCCACCCTTGGAAGCAGCCGTCGGGTCTGTCGGCACCCGCGACCGCGCTGCACCAAGGGAGGGGGATCTCCAGGAGCCACGGGAGCTCCAGGCTACACCAATATAGAATGCTACTGTTACTTTGGGCATCAATCAGCTCTAGCAGTGTGAGCTAAACCAGCTGCTCTGGTAGCCGACTATGTACTGAGGGGTATAAATTACTGAAGCCAGGTGAGATTAAGAGAAACAGGTTTTCTGACACACACGTAAAACAGGTGAAGCCCAGCAAATGAAGCAGATGCAGAGAGAAAGTAATATAACAAAGTGACCTTGTGATTTGAGTTAGTAATCCTAATCTTATAAAGGATAAAGACAGTGGTCCATAATTACTAAGCAGTATTCTGCCATGAGGCACCTTCGGTGCTGGAATACATTAAAGCTTTTCAAATAAATGGACTGTATGTTGTCTCATGGCAGAAGACTGCCTTTTAATATGATACTAGCTGATATACCCGGCGTTGCTTGGGCGTGGAAGGGCAGGGGGCATGGAGTGGAAGGGGGGGGGCAAAGGGCAGGGAGGGGGGGCAAAGGGCAGGGAGGGGGGGGGGGAAAGGGCAGGGAGGGGGGACTCAATCCCCCCCACACACACAATTCCCCCCCACACACAATCCCCCCACACACACACAATCACACAATCCCCACACTCAATCCCCCCCCACACACACACACAATCCCCCCCCACACACAATCCCCCCAAACACACACACTTCCCCCCCACACACACACTCAATCCCCCCCACCCCCACACACACACTCAATCCCCCCCACCTCCCACCCCCCACACACTCAATCCTCCCCACCCCCCACACACACACACTAAATCACTTTCCCCCACCACCACCACCACCAACACACACACACACACTTAATAACTCCTCAATTTCACCTGAGGGGGGGCGACATGCTCCGATCCCCCAACCCCCCATGCTGCTGAAAACGGGAAGCAGACAGGAAGAGAAGGAGGGCTTGTCTGTGTGCAGAGAGAAGCCCCGCCCCCTCTGCAAGACACAGACATAGAAGCAGCAGCACGGAGCTTCTGGCCCCGCCCCCTCTGCAAGACACAGACATAGAAGCAGCAGCACGGATCTTCTGGCCCCGCCCTCTCTGCAAGACACAGACATAGAAGCAGCAGCACGGTTCTTCTGGCCCCGCCCCCTCTGCAATACACAGACATAGAAGCAGCAGCACGGATCTTCTGGCCCCGCCCCCTCTGCAAGACACAGACATAGAAGCAGCAGCACAGAGCGCCCCCAGGTTTCCCTGCAAGCTGCTCGCGCCCCCCCCCTACATAATCGTGCGCCCCCCCTGCCTAGTGTGTGTGTGTGTGTGTGTGTGTTTGGCCCGTCACTCCGCCTCAGGCCAATGAGAGGTGTGCGGGGGCGGGCGGCCCAAGGGACCAATGAGATTTCCCCTAGGGACACCGGACATCCAGACAGGCATACAGTGCTTTCACTAATATAGTATAAGATATATTAGAAGCAAGATATTTACTGTGGTATACTGTACAAGCTGGTGGTGCACAAGTTAGTGGATGTAAATATACTTTACATAGCCATTCGCATATATCCCAGGGTACACCAGGTGCATATTTTCAGAAAATCACACAATCATATGCTTGAGATGATTTGAGTTAACTAGTAATTATTCTATGCATATACCTGTAAAGGCATGCATACAGTATGTTTGCTACTTCGCTGCGTATTCTTCGAATGTGGTATGACTGTCCTTCAATGACATGTCTCTGTGGTAGACACATATTTAGCAAGCTGCATTCTGCTGTCAACAACATCAATGTCCTTTTTTTCCCACTCTCGGGCCTCTGTTGGAGAGAGTAGGGCACAACGATCTCTGTTAACTTTTCCATGGTGTACTAGTAATTTGTTGTGAGCAATTGTAAACTAAATTATAGGATTTTAGGACTACCCATTCCTTTATACAGACCCTTTTTCAGTAAGCCACATCCTCATTTTTCTTTAAATATAATTGTAACGGGTATTCCCTGTGAATACAGACGCTACTAATGCTGTATATTACCTGTGTGGCCCTCAGGAGCCTAAGCCTCCGCTCGGGGAGGTCAGGGTACATATATATTCGCTTTCTCGTGGTGCAACGCCTCCACCTGAGAGGGATTTTGACAGGGCGGGAAGGGGCCCTCACAGGACACAACCCAATAACACACAATTTGTATGATAAAGCAATAATGAACTTTACTGAACATGCACATATATATATAACTCTTATAATTTATAAGTCCCAATGTCATTCACTCCCACTTATGAGTGTAGACCCCTTACCCACCACCGTGTACCCCCACACTGTGTCCACAGAATAACCCTTGTCCCATGGTCAGCGCTACAACTATGTGTGAGTACTCTGTAGGTGGTGCACGTGCGTAAAAATACCTTCCCAGTGCGACGGCACCTGGGCGCTCAAAGGATCTTCAAAAAGGATCCGACGACCTCCTGGCGACGTCCGGTTCCTCCAGCGGAATGATTGATCAGGATCGTCCACCCTGGGTACGGTTCCGCTCTCCCTGCGGAGTAGGCTTGATCCCAAGGCTCTTGGTGGGAAGCGCAGTGTCCGCTGTGTCCCTAACTGACACTGTATATGCTAATGGGGCAGGGTCCCTAACCTAGGGCCTGTCCCTGAAGCACCACAAACTGACTGATTGGCTCAGGGCTAACTGGGGCCCAGGGGGCTGCTGGCCTAGTGCAGTGGGTTACTGACCCCTGCACCATCACCTCCTTCCCCTAGCCTTTCCTTGCACCGACTGACTAGCATGGGCTCTGTGACAGCTTCCTCTATCCTGCCTATGAGGCTCCGGGATTTCTTCCCACTCATCATCATCGGGAGTAGCACTTTGTCCTGGTCGTCAGGATAGAGCATCAGCTCCAATGTTCAAAGGCCCCGGCTTATACTTCAGAGAGAATTTGTAATTGCATAGGGCTGCCAGCCATCGGTGCCCTGATGCATCCAATTTGGCGGAGGTATTAATGTACGTGAGGGGATTGTTGTCCGTCCTTACCTCAAACGTAACACCGTAAAGATAATCATGGAGTTTTTCCGTGATCGCCCATTTGAGAGCCAGAAACTCTAACTTGTGTACAGGTTATTTTTGTTCACTGGGTGTCAGACTGTGGCTGATGTAGGCTATGGGCCGAAGAACCTCGGGGTGCTTCTGATGTAAGACTGCGCCCAGTCCATTAGACTGGCATCCACATGCAGAACGTAGGGTTGTTCTGGATCAGCGTATGCAAGCACCGGTGCTTCCGTCAGGCTTTTCTTCAAATTCAGGAAGGCCTGTTCACACTCGGACGTCCACTTATCACCAATCGGTTGACAGGCCGACGTGGCCTTCCTTGCTGTATCTTTGGGATATATCTTCAAAAGATTGTTCAGGGGTTTAGCTCAACTAGAGTACCCTTCAACGAAGCAACGGTATTACCCACAGAAACCCAGGAATGATCGCAGTTCCGTGACATTCTTGGGACGAGGCCAGTTCACTACCGCTTCTACTTTGGCCGGATCGGTGGCAATTTCTTGGGCAGACACGATGTGTCCCACGGAAGTCACCGAGGTGTGACAGAACCGACACTTGTCGAGTGACAATTTCAACCCTTCTTTTCCAAGATGGTCTACACTACCGACACACTTTATCACACTGCGGCCATATCCGCAAGCCGGGAGATTTCCCGGCTTGCTAGTGGCAGCCCCTCGGCGTGCCGCGCGTCACCGATGCGCGGTCACGCGTCATCGGGTGCCTGCGCCCCCTGCACGCGCGTCCAGGGCTCCCCGAGGGAGCCCTGGTGTCCCGCGATGTGGGGGACGGCGGCAGGGGGTTCCGGGGGACCCGGCGGACCCGGCAGCGGGAGGGAGAGCGCCCCGATCGGAGGGCGCTCTTCCGCTGCTTCGGCGCGCGCCCGGCACCCTCCGGCGCGCGCCAGGTTACTGCTGCGGCCGAGAACGGGCAAATGCTCGAATAAACTCGGCCGCAGCAGTATCACCTTAAGCAGCCTCTCTTAGTGCTCCTCCAGGGTCTTCCTGAAGACAATGATGTCGTCCAGGTAGACTAGACACTCCCGAGGGTTCATGTCTCCGATTGTTTTCTCCATCAGTCGCTGATACCCACATATACCTTGGGGCATACGCGTAAATTGGTAGAAACCCAGGGGGCAGAAAAAGGCTGTCTTTTCCAGGTCCTCTGCACTCATAAATACCTGGTAGAACCCAGATCGTAAGTCGAGAACACTGAACCATTGGCTCCCGATTAGAGCATTCAGAATCTCTTCAATGCGAGGAAAGTTTTATTGGTCGGGCACCGTACGATTATTCAGGGTTCGATTATCGACACACAGTCTTACGAATCCGTTCTTCTTCCTTACCACCACTATGGGTGAAGTGTAAGGACTCCGAGACTCAGTCAAAATGCAGCAGTCTCAACTAGCTGAGGGAATAGCGATCTCCGCTCCCATGTTAGGGGTTGGTGTGAAGCTGCTCGTTAATCTGTCAGGGGCCGGTGATGTTGGTGGGCTACCGGCCCAGCTGGTGGCCCCTTGCCTGGCATTAGAAAGGAAAGTCACTCATGGTACGGAAACGTCCGATCTGATGGGAGTACTGGTGGCCATATCTTTGCCTTCCCAATCCGCATGTCTGGTAGGGGAAGTTGCGTAACTAGAGACTGTTCCAGGGTAAATGAGAGGGCACCCTTGCGGTAAGGTCTCTGGTAGATACACTAGTTGTGGGCCTCTATCAGGGTGTAGAGCTTGTTCTGTGGCCAGTAGTAGGGTGTTCTCTTGCTGGTCAAGGTGGTAGTGCTTACTGATGAGGTTGGCTCCCGCCAGACCAGGTAATGTCCTTACTGCACTGCAGAAAGTGAACATGGGTACATGGGCAGGCACCCCTCCAATGGCGACCACGTGTCGCAGGAGTTCTCCTAGTTTCTCGGCCCATTCGCCCACTTGTTGCGGTGTGAGGGTAGGCATGCTGACTGATACGATACTACGTGAACTACTGAGTAGGGCACCTCAGGGCTGATCTCAGCAGCGCCTCCAAATGTAACGGGTATTCCCTGTTAATACAGACGCTACTAATGCTGTTTATTACCTGTGTGGCCCTCAGGAGCCTAAGCCTCCGCTCGGGGAGCCTGGGGTACATATATATATATTTGCTTTCTCGTGGTGCAATGCGCCCACCTGAGAGGGATCCTGACAGGGCGGGAAGGGACCCTCACAGGACACAACCCAATAACACACAATTGGTATGATAAAGCAATAATGAACTTTACTAAACATGCATATATATAACTCTTATACTCTATAAGTCCCAATGTCATTCACTCCCACTTATGTGTATCCCCCTTTCCCACCACGTGTACCCCCACACCGTGTCCACAGAATAACCCTTGTCCCGTGGTCAGTGCTGCCACTATGTGTGAGTACTCTGTAGGTGGTGCACGTGCATAACAATACATTCCCAGTGCGACGGCACCTGGGCGCTCAAAAGATCTTCAAAAAGATCCGACGACCTCCTGGCGATGTCCGGTTTCTCCAGCGGAATGATCGGTCAGGGTCGTCCACCCTGGGTACGGTTCCGCTCTCCCTGCGGAGTAGGCTTAATCCCAAGCCTCTTGGTGGGAAGCACAACGTCTGCTGTGTCCCTGACACTGTATATACTAATGGGGCAGGGTCCCTAACCTACCTGTCCCTGAAGCACCACAAACTGACTGAGTGGCTCAGGGCTAACTGGGGCCTAGGGGGCTGCTGGCCTAGTGCAGTGGGTTTCTGACCCCTGCACCATCACCTCCTTCCCCTAGCCTCTCCTGGCTCCGACTGACTAGCGTGGGCTCTGTGACAGCTTCCTCTATCCTGATTATGAGGATCCTCACACTCCATTGGTTCCCTAGTGTCACATGGGGTGTCCTAAGGCTCATGGGACATGAAGTCCCTGCCCAGAGCCTTCTTCTCATTGGTGGCAGTTTGCGCTCTTCCACTGCGCATGCGCAAGATTCCTGGCTGACCATAGCAATATAAACCTTACTGCGCATGCGTGCTCAATATAAGATGGCGGCACCCTGCAACGGGAGCCACCGGGAGTACCTGCTAAGCGATCGCCGCCGGGACACTGCACCAGCACCTAGCAACCACCCACGTGCCCTGCGCTACTGAAGGTTCGCGCCATGCGCGCACACGCACCTCCCCGCTAGCGGCCGCTCTACTCCCGACCTTCGCGGTGAGTACCTGGAGGGGGTCCTCTGTGCTGAGGGGGACCTGGCTACATCATCTTAGTACATAGGTCTCTTACAGCCTTCATCTCTCCAGGAAATTTAATGTACAGGATCCCTTCAAAACTCATACAAAGCCTCTTGCTGCTACTAAGGCTACAATCTACTCAGAAAATAAATATTTAATTGCCAGTTCAGCTGTGATCACACAATAAACCTATTGTGTCATATCTCCCTCAATTATACATGTGCAAGCAGCTTTAACTATTTTCTTTGTTGAACACATTTAAATTATTACAAATGAATGACTGGATCAGAAGCACAAACATTCCTATTAAGAATACAGCACCACAGGCCAATCATACATATTTTATTAAACCTCCTTAATTAGCAAAAACAACAGCTTGAAACCGTATCACAACTGCATATTAAAGTCATCATTTACAAACAGCAGCTACCACCAATATATGAACTAAGCATTTATAAAAGGAAAATATGGCGGAAATACATTTAAACACACACAAATCTCTTAAATAAGTCAACATTTTTTTTTCCAATATGATTATTAATTTATATTTGATAGTCGTATATATATATATATATATACAGTGTTCGACAAACCTATACATTTGCTCGCCCCGGGCGAGTGGATTTAACCCCCAGGCGAGTAAATATTGGCCCAAGCAGCACACGTTTGGTACTAGGTGGCGAGTAGATTTTTTTGTGTGGCGAGTAGATTTTTTGGTGATTTGTCAACCACTATATATATATATATATATATATATATATATATATATATATATAAACAGGATACTCCTCTCAGCAAAAGCAGGAAGGAAGAGACTGCACATAGTAGTATTAAAAAAATCTTGTATTGAAGATGACCGGCACACACACCGACGTTTCGGTCAGCTCAACTGGACATTTCTCAAGGACTTTTGTGTCCTGCTATCTCTAATATAATTGTTGTTTGAGATTATTCCAACGTACAATCACTGACACATACGCTTGTTTTGATAATTTAATTTATTTTTAATGCACAATACACAACGATTTGGTAATTTATGTTTTATGTAATTATATTAAAAGTTAAATTTTATATTAAGTAGGAGTGCAGTATAGTGAATTCTTTAGGAGACACACTCATTTTGTGTTTCCCCCCCCCCCTTTTCTGAGACTGAAACGTCGCTGTGTGTGCCGGTCATCTTCAATACAAGATTTTTTTAATACTACTGAGTGCGGTCTCTTCCTTCCTGCTTTTGCTGAGTGGAGTATCCTGTTCATGAATTGCCTATGGGATAAGCACCTAACCTACTACTACATGTGAGTGCTAACTGTGTATCTCTGTATAGATCGTGAAGACGCGAGTGAAGTCCTTCCGGGTTCCGGTTCCACATGCGAGAGAGCAATGGCGGACGCACGCTGCTAACAAGCTCCATACAAGTGGATACAAAACTAACTAAAAAAACCTCTCTACCAGCGCTTAATCCAAGTGATAGACCAATTGGTGTGATAACAACAATTGAGTGATTACAATGTGATTACATATGCAGCCAAGGGGGCAATAAACAATGCATTGTTCAAATCCAATACCATACAGATACAAATACAAAAAATGTCCCCGGCGCAAAGTGTGGTGATGATAATTACAGTACCATATCGAAAGACAGTCCTGTTTGAAAAGTCAGTCCTGGTAGTAGAATGATTCATCAACAATGTGAGGTAGATTTTCCTCTAGGCGTGTTCCCTTATGTTGTCTGCAATAACAGATAAAGAAAACACACCATTGCGCAGTATACAGACTCAATTGCCCCAACCTGAAGAGGAAAATCCCTACTTACAGGATATTTTCTTGTTCATTCGGGGGAGAGAATCTGTTCTTTGGCTCTCTTCCTCCACCTTGATGTCCACGGGCCCCTCGTGGTTCCTAAGGTGGCTCTCTTCAACTCGGTCTGCGTGGTCCCAGTAGCAGCATACACCGCAACAACCGTGGTTGGAGAAAATTGAAAGACAGCCTAGTGTACTCCGCAAATTTTATTTAACAATGTTAAAAAGCAGCGATGTTACACTCACATTTTGCGAGGGCAAACATGCCGCTCAAGAATGCCGTCCGCAGCCTGTGTCCACTCGATGGTGTGTTGTTCACGACGTCGCGCGCCAACCGATGACGTCAGCGGCGCAGCGCCCGAAGTTCTCCCCACACCACGAGATGCAACGCAGGTGACAGCTTACAACGTGCACTGTACTAGGCTCCTCCTCTCTACGCGTTTCGTGACGCTACGTCACTTCCTCAGGAGATGAAGGAGTCCAGTACACTGGTGCCTTAAGTACATGCACTAAAACTTGTATCTGCCCACAAATGGGCGGCGATCATTTTCGTCACTTAACTGAGTAATTGCAGGACCAGAAACAGCTGACTTGATATACTGTGCTGTTAGGGTCAAACCAGTCCTCACTACTACCCTTTTAAAATATCAAAAAATATAAAATGACTTAAAACATGTTAAAACATTAAATTAATAAATATGATCAATGTTAAACATTAGGTTCATGTCATCAACTATAGGACAAGTGTTTATTTTATTAATTTAATGTTTTAACATGTTTTAAGTCATTTTATATTTTTTGATATTTTAAAAGGGTAGTAGTGAGGACTGGTTTGACCCTAACAGCACAGTATATCAAGTCAGCTGTTTCTGGTCCTGCAATTACTCAGTTAAGTGACGAAAATGATCGCCGCCCATTTGTGGGCAGATACAAGTTTTAGTGCATGTACTTAAGGCACCAGTGTACTGGACTCCTTCATCTCCTGAGGAAGTGACGTAGCGTCACGAAACGCGTAGAGAGGAGGAGCCTAGTACAGTGCACGTTGTAAGCTGTCACCTGCGTTGCATCTCGTGGTGTGGGGAGAACTTTGGGCGCTGCGCCGCTGACGTCATCGGTTGGCGCGCGACGTCGTGAACAACACACCATCGAGTGGACACAGGCTGCGGACGGCATTCTTGAGCGGCATGTTTGCCCTCGCAAAATGTGAGTGTAACATCGCTGCTTTTTAACATTGTTAAATAAAATTTGCGGAGTACACTAGGCTGTCTTTCAATTTTCTCCAACCACGGTTGTTGCGGTGTATGCTGCTACTGGGACCACGCAGACCGAGTTGAAGAGAGCCACCTTAGGAACCACGAGGGGCCCGTGGAGATCAAGGTGGAGGAAGAGAGCCAAAGAACAGATTCTCTCCCCCGAATGAACAAGAAAATATCCTGTAAGTAAGGATTTTCCTCTTCAGGTTGGGGCAATTGAGTCTGTATACTGCGCAATGGTGTGTTTTCTTTATCTGTTATTGCAGACAACATAAGGGAACACGCCTAGAGGAAAATCTACCTCACATTGTTGATGAATCATTCTACTACCAGGACTGACTTTTCAAACAGGACTGTCTTTCGATATGGTACTGTAATTATCATCACCACACTTTGCGCCGGGGACATTTTTTGTATTTGTATCCATACAAGTGGACTGTATTTCTCCTGGAATGAGCGGCGTTCATAGATACCGGATACAAGATTATCCTGGATATCGTAGAGCGGAGGTGACTGTGGAGTCTTCATTTGGTGCATGAGCAGGTCCCATAAAATGCCTTATTTTATCAGACAAATTGTAAGTGTGCAATTGTCTTGTCCGTGATTTATTAAATTGTTCATCTGATTTTACACAAGGATCGGGCGCTTTTTCTCTTTTTTTTCTCTAATAGGTACTGTGGGAATTTGGTGAGCCCAAGAAGACGCAGCCTGGACCTTTGTAATATCTATTCATGGACTACATGTGGACTTAAGTATTCATATGTATTTTATATATTTTTATATATTTTTTAATATTTGATTTTTCATTATATTTTTTTAATAATTCATTCACACATGGTTTTTGCCAGCAATTTATTTATCTTTTTTCTTAAGTCTTTTAACACATGAGTGTCAACTTTTTCCAATTATTATTTTTTTGATAATTATATTTTTATTTTTTGATACATCTTTACCGTTCATTTTTTTGAAAGCACACTTTTTTTTTTTTTTTTTTATTATTATACAATTTTCCCATTTGGATGTATTTTTTTATATAGGCAATCACTGATGAATTTCATGTAACGTTTAATATTCACTATTGATATTTGGTGCAACATCTTGCCACACGTCACCAGTACAGCAGCGATTTGGATGTGGTAGGAAAAGGGCGCTGTCTTTATTATTGTTTATATATATATTGTGACAGAGTCACTGACTCAGTAGGCTGTGACAGTGAATGGAGAGATGCTGCAGCCAGATCACTGAGTGTTAATCTCCTCAGACAGAGAAAGCACAGCTGAAGACTGATTAAACAGGGGCTGAACTCATGAGTGAAACAAGTGCTTTAAAAAGCAGGAAGTTGCTCACACAAGGTGAGCTTGTTTTTCCACAGGAAGGTGGAGAGAACTCTCCCGGCTTGGAAGCCGTAGCAGCTGCTGCTGCTCTGGTCCCCAGTCCTGCGAGGAGCTTTGCTGCTGGGACCAGCTGGGACCCCAACCCAGGATAAAGATAAACATTGCTGCGAGGCTGGACACAGCCTGCTCCCCGGAACCGTGTTCCTGTTTGCTGTGTGGAGCTGCAACAGATAAGACTTTATTATTACACTTATTGGTTATACTTTGTGTTGCATATTTTTTGGGCATGACCAGATTAGCTGGCTCTCTTGTTAGTAAGGGCTCAAGAAGTGAGTTAGTTTCCCTAAAGGGAACAGGCTTTAATTTTCAAGAAAGTAGTTTCTTAAAGGGACAGTGCACCCGTACTTTATTTTGGTTGTGGCTAATAAACCACTATAGTTGAACGTTTCCCACCGTGTCTAGCGTCTTACTGACCCCGCCGCGAGGCCGTCCTGCCACAATATATATATATATATATATATATATATATATATATATATATTGTGACGTCTCAGTCCCAGCGTTGGATCTTTTGTCCAGATCAAAGGCAGGAAACACTGTATTACTCTAAGCAGGGGTTTATTTACAGGGTATAAAGCAGGTACAGGGTTAACTCATAACACAAAACGGAAATAAAAGACCTAACTCCTTCCAGGAGTACTGACTAATACTGCTTAGTCCCTAACTAGTCGTGGGAGAACTAAACGAATTTCCCCACTTTACCCAGTATACCTTCAGCAGGTCTCCTTTCAGATCAGTCTACAGCAGCTTCTCTCACCCTGTCTGTATAACTCTCAACAGTGTGTGTCTGGCAGCATGGGGGGGGGGTCTCTGTATCACTTCCTGACTATGCAGGCTAGGCTAATTAGCGCATTAACTCACAGCTGCACAGACCTGTCCAGAATAATTAACACTATGAGTGCTGTAAAGTCCCACAACTGCCCCTAGCGAAACACAGTCGTGTGAGCGGCCCGTGCACTATCCCGTGCACCAACATCTTTGTCAGACCTGTCTGACATCCACCGCTTCTTAAAGGTTTTCTTTCATTAGACCTTCTGCCGAGCAATAATAGAGCCCAGCGTAGTGTCCCACTCAGTCATCAGAGCTTCGAGCTCTTCGCCTAGGTCAAGCAGATGTTTCTCTGCCTTCTTGCGGCCAGCACGCTCAAACTCCAGGTCCTTCCTCAGGTCTTGAAGCTGTCCTTCTATGCTTCTTTTCTGGCTCAAGGCAGCTGCCAATTCAATTCCTCTCAGAGCCTTCATCTCTTCCCGGTGCTTGCTCTGGGTTTGTGCCAGCGCATCCTTCAGATTTTGGATCTCTGTAGTTTTTGTCGCTAGGATTGCTGCTGCTTCTGTTTCCCATGCCTCTTTCTCCTGGGAGTACTGATTTTTTGTGATGGAGCAGGCTCTCTGCTTCTCCAGCTCTTTTTGCAGCTTGAGGTTGTCCTCCATTATAGCTGTGAGTTGCTGGGACGTGTGTTCAGTTATCTGCTTTAGCTCTAGAAGCTTTTTATCCAACTTCAGTTTTTCAGATTCCAAGGTTTGGACATTTTTAGTTTTTTTGTATTCCGCTTCCAGTGATGCTCTGGTAAGGCTCAGGGTGGCCTTCAGCTCATCATGCTGCTCAGCGGGGACCCACTGGGTACTCAGTCGCTTCAGTAGCACTTGCTGCTTTACTTTACCCAGCTCTGTTTTTAAAATGCAGACCTCTCGCTGAGAAGCTTCTTGCTTGGCGATGAGGCGTTGAACGTCTTGTTGGGATGCCTCATATAACCGTTTCCAGTCAACAGTCTTTTCGTCTGGCTCACTTGGATTTCTGCTTATGGCGGTATCGGTACACTTTATCATGCCAAGGCTAGTAGTCATTCCTGTGACGATTGCGCCAAGCGCTCTGTGTTGTAGTCCACCTCTGGTCTTTTCTGATGCCACGGGGTAACCTTTCCCTGCAGCTTCTGTTGCACACAGAGGTTGTTCATTCCGCGGGGCCACATAGGAGTCCTCATCGTCCTCTTCTGAACTGCAAGAACTGTGCTGAACCGTAGAAACCCAGCGCGCATGATGCCCCACAGAAAAGTTACATTCCATTGGTTCTGTGTTCCGAGGGCAAACTGCGGCCACATGTCCAAGTTCATGGCATCTGTAGCACTCTATATACCTTCCAAAACTGGGTCGGCGTTTTGTCTCCAGTCTACTGGGAACAACGAGACCAGAGTCCCTCTTAGGTGCTGTGGGACTCCCTACTCCTTTACGCAAGTCAGTGAGTCCTTGGGGATTCCTATTCGGTTGAACAGTCTTATCGGACTTCCTGGAGTGCAGGAAGTGAGAGCCGGCGCACTCATCTGGACTTGAGCTCTTGGACATCTCTTCGGCAGTCAAGTAACATTCGACTAAAGCGACCACCTGTTCGGCGTCTTTGGGGTCATTCTGGCTCACCCACTTCTGGATGGTGCGGGGGAGACCTCTCAGGAACCGGTCTATAACGACTATTTCGACAACTGCAGCGATGGAACATACCTCAGGCTGGAGCCACTTCCTTGCAGAGTGTATAAGGTTATAGAGTTGAGAGCGGGGTGTCTTCTCTAAATAACAACGCCAGGAATGGAACCACTGAGCCCGAACCGCGAGGGTGACCCCTAGTCTTGCCATAATCTCCGCCTTCAGGGTGTCATAGTCTTTTGCTTGCTCGGGCTCTAAGTCATAATAGGCTTGTTGTGAGTCACCCACCAGGAAGGGAGCAATTATTCCCACCCACTCTTCTGCGGGCCACCCTTCGCATACTGCGGTGCGCTCGAAGATTGACAGGTACGCCTCAACGTCATCGACCATCGTCATTTTCTGAATGAGGTGCGTTTGTACCTGGTGAGCGACCTGTGGGGCCACTCTAGGCTGGGCGGTAATTTTCTCTCCCAACGCTCGGAGCTCCTGGTGTAGGCGAAGTTGCACCTCGTTTTGCTCTTCTTTTAGCGTCTGATGTAGGGACAGCGCCATCTGCTGTACTAACGCCGCCGTGCTTTCAGTTTGTGACTTTGTCATCTGTAGTAAACCCTCTTTATAGGATTTTGCCATCTCCTCTTGGGTCTTTGCCAGTTGCTGCAAACCCCGCATTAAAATTGCAGAATTTTCCGTTTGCTTGTGCTGAAGCGAGGTCAGAAATTCCTCCATTTTCCCTTTTCATTGCCTTGTGGACTGCCTGCGTTAAACTCCACCAATTGTGACGTCTCAGTCCCAGCGTCGGATCTTTTGTCCAGATCAAAGGCAGGAAACACTGTATTACTCTAAGCAGGGGTTTATTTACAGGGTATAAAGCAGGTACAGGGTTAACTCATAACACAAAATGGAAATAAAAGACCTAACTCCTTCCAGGAGTACTGACTAATACTGCTTAGTCCCTAACTAGTCGTGGGAGAACTAAACTCTTTTCCCCACTTTACCCAGTATACCTTCAGCAGGTCTCCTTTCAGATCAGTCTAGAGCAGCTTCTCTCACCCTGTCTGTATAATTCTCAACAGTGTGTGTCTGGCAGCATGGGGGGGGGGATCTCTTTATCACTTCCTGACTATGCAGGCTAGGCTAATTAGCTCATTAACTCACAGCTGCACAGACCTGTCCAGAATAATTAACACTATGAGAGCTGGAAAGTCCCACAACTGCCCCACACTAGCCCCTAGAGGGCAGCGACGGCACCACAATATATATATATATATATTTTTAAGAGCAAAGCATGGTTCATTTGCAACAGTATATGGAAAAGTTGACGGGTATCATGAATGACTTTTGTGTGGAGTTCCTAAGGGTGTGGCAGCCAACTATTGAAAAGGGAAGGGTTCATGGATTCTTCTCTCTCCCCAGCATTGCCCCAGGGAGAACTCTCCCCTTCCCCCACACAGTCTATGTGCTCGGTGCCCAAAGGACTCCCCACAGTGCGTGGTGAGGCTTACTCCTGGCCCCTGTCTGTAGCTGCTGTCTGTGAATGGGTGCCCAAAGGTCCCTGGTACCATGCCATCAAGGGCCCTGGCCCCTTTATGCACCAATATCCCTTGCATCTGCAGTGTTGCTGCTGCTGTTAAAAGTCCCCTTTAACTTGCTGCATTTCTGCAGTCCTGAAAGCCTGTCCTGATCTCAGCTGCGCCTCCAATTGTAACACACGTTCCCCCCTCTGGGAGGTACATGGCTAGTTAATGTCTCTGTGAGGTGCTGAGGCATACCTGTTGGTCCAGGAGAGCTGAGTGGATCTGCGGTGTAGTGGAGATCAGGACAGGCTTGTGATATCATCTGTTCGGTGTCAGCACCTCCAGCTTCAGTGGGTTCTGGGAATACCAGAGGCACTCTCATCCTGAAGCACTTCCAATACACCTCCTCACTGACTCAGCCCAGGCAGGTATATCAGGTATATAATAGAACAGGGACTTTATTGCATCACTGCATAGATGTAACAACAGCGGTTACAGGGTCTCAGAAGATTCCAGACTTCTGGATGATGCATGCTCTTGAGTCTGGAGCCTTCAGATCTTATAGGCCAGCCATGAGGCCGGGCTGGCCTCTCCCTCCCAGCAGGGAGAGAGGGAACTCACACCCACCTCCTTAGGAGGAGGGGACCAGACTAACTCACTGACCTTTGGCTCTTCCCTTCAGAGGAACCAGAATGGGCGGGCTCAAGGTCTGTACCTATACCAGATAGGCTGTTACCAGGCCATGAGTCACCACCACCTTCTATCACTCAAAAGGGAGCAGGAGGTGGGTCAAAAGCCCACAGATTAACCTGTCACTGCCCATACTGCTTAGGACTGACGTGACAGGTAGGAGGGACTTACCATGTTACACTAGAAAAACAAGTTGAGCCTTGGGACTGATTAAAAGGAATGGTTAATCTGTATTAATTGGTCAGTCTGTATACAGTGTATAACATGTAATGTTGGTCAGTGACTTGGAGAGAGAGTGAACATGTAGCAGTTTCCATCCTGCTTGTATCTCTGTGCTTAAGTACAGAAATAAAGGTCTACAATGCTTCAAATCTACTTTGGTCATTTATCGCCGAGCCTTTACTTAGACTGCATTGGGCAATATCTACTCTACTATACCCCTAGTGGATTAGTGAATGAGTTGGCATTCTAGGGAAGCAATTTATTAATAAGCAAATATGCATCTCTGACACAAGCAATATCTATCATAGGATAGTTTTTTTTTTAAATAAATCAGAGAAAATACTTGTAGCATTTAAAGAAAAATAATAATTTTAAAGACTTTTTTAATGTTTCTAATGTAGGAAGCATTTTTGTTTCTATAGAAACCATTTGCCAAAGTCCCACCCCTTTCCCCTTCTGACAGGCTCTGGCTCTTGAGCCCCGCCCTCTCTCAAGCAGTGCACCAATTGTATCTAGTAACTTCCCAGTCACATAATATTCCAGGACTACATTGCCCACAATGCTGTGCAAGAACTGAATTAAATAACCCGAGCAAGCGATCGATTACAGGAGAACGAATCGATCTGCAACTTAGCTAATCAGTTGTCAGTGTGCAGATTGTATTGATGCACATATTGAATGGGGGGGAAATTAAAACCGCAGCTTCAACCACAGCTTTAAAGTATTTTTTGATTTCTATAGCCGGTTTTAGCACACCTCCCAGGCAATGCAAGATCTTTATTTGTGATAATTTGTTGCTAATATTCCCAGCAGTTTGAGCTGGAAACAATAGATAATGTTACCTTAGTAGTAGAAGATTACATTGTAGCTGCTGCTCCCGGATTAAAAGGTACAGTAACAGACACACACACAGAGACACACAAACACAGAAACTCAGACACAGAGATCACACACAGACACAGAGATCACACACAGACACATAGATCACTAACAGACACAGAGATCACACACAGACACAGAGATCACACACAGACACAGAGATCACACACAGACACAGAGATCACACACAGACACAGAGATCACACACAGACACAGAGAACATACTCACACAGAGAGACACACACACAGAGACACAGGTCTGCAGACATATTTCCTGGGGCCTAGGACTAGAGTTATGACCAGGGCCCCCTGGTGTGTCCCCCCCTGTGTTGGAAGTCTTGCGAGCCCCCCCATTTCATATTTTGCAAGTCCCCTCTAGTTCCGCCCCTCTTCCCATGTATTACTCTCCCCTCCGTCTCACTCCCTCTCTTCCTCACTCACCCCTCTCTCCCTCCTCCTCCAACAACCCCACTCTCACTCAGTCCTTCCCCCCCGCCTCACATGTATTTCTCTCCCCTCCGATGGTCAGGGTTCTTTACAATGCAATACTATCTAAAGTGGACTCTACAATGTACTGTTGAAAAAAGCTTGCTACTACTTTGGAATAAACTTAAACAATCTCTTACTGCAAGTCTATAGGTGTAAATTTGCAACATTGTTGCTGCTTGATGAGGTAATCAATGACTTCAAAATGGTGTGGTCAGCTGCCTATTAGAGAGGATTGGGGCTACTTACAATGCTTCTGATCTCAGAGGATTGGGGTTCTGCAGATTTTCAAAATATAATTATAGGGTACTGTAGACGGACGTTCACAGAGGTACACACTTGGAGTCGTTCATAATGTGAAATTATAATAAGGCTTTATTGTGCCTTTTCCTTTTCATCAGGAAATTCATCCAAACACAGGGGGGGGGGACAAAGCTTCTATTCACTTGGGAGTATTTCTAGTGAAACACTATGCAATAATTCACATCTCCCTTAGTCAAGCAGTTCTCGCAGCCCCAAAACATATAACATGAAATAAGCAGATATAAGCAGTCTTAAGAATAAAAGTCTTATCTGTTTCTTGGAGGGAAAATCTCACTTCCTGGTTCAGCTTCAGGTGCAGTAGTTTTCCCTGTGTCTTGAAATCAGCTCTGCTGTGCAGAGCTCAAAACTGGTCAGCTCCAAGGGTCAGCTCTCAGTCAGATCTAGGGAGTCACTTCTTGTCTGAACAGACAGGTTTTTGTAAACAATCAGGCAGGTGGTGTTTAGTAATTAACTACCACACTGCTAGATTAAAGGAACATTACAGAACAGGGATACACTGGCGACACACTTTATTCGAGCTCGGCTAGTCCCACGAATTCGGGTATACCCGGGTGTATTGAGGTTTGTGACTGTTTTCTGCCCGAGTGCATTGAGTTATTTTCCAGGCAGGGATTGAAGCATTTTATTCCCGCTGGCTGCAATACTGCACAGTATATATATATATATACTGCATTACAATTCATGAATTTATGCCATCTGGTAGACACGCGAAGCATTGCAGCCTATTAAATCCTAATCATTATCATTTAACAGATCAGCCGCCCATCAGCCAGGCATGAACCCAGGCTGGGAAGGCAAATGCAATGGGGCTTGTCAGAGGTGAGGAGCGGCGCATTCCATGTATCTGCCAGGTACATACTGGGTATTTGCTCGAATAAAGTGTGTCGCAGCAGTAAGTCCCCTGTTACAGGTACCTTTGTCACTGGAGACCAGGTTTATTAACACCTTTTTATACCGGGATCATGAATTGAGCAAAGCAAGGTGGAAAAATAAATTGTAATTTATTTCAGGAAAAGACATAAACACAATGTAACACAATTTACAAGGTTAACACACTTACTGGGAACGGGGTTAACGAATAAATCTATCCTTAGAATGAAATTCACAAAAATGACCTCCGTAGGAGCCCTATTGATTGACCGGTAAGTACACACGAAAGTCCTGGAACTGATTTCGGCATGAAATGCTGACCGCGACCGCTACGTTCTCAAAAGCAGGACTTAGAAACTTTCCTGAGTTCAAACTACTTGAAGCCGGCTAGCGTCTATTAAGTACAGAGCAACTTTGAATTTTCCGCTTTTGGTTTGGCGCTTGGAATCTGCGCTCCTGATTGGCTGCAAGTCCCCTTATGGGTTTCAGTGTCTCTTTCACCAACATCTACAGCCTATCAGAGTGTGGGAATTCTCCTGCAATCCAATCACCGATTTGCTGGTAGTGTAAAGCCGGGTGGGCACCTTTTCTCAATCTCAGCGTTACTGCTATCACACAGAAGGGTGCACTCAGCCTTACTGCTATCACACAGAAGGGCTCAGCGTTTCTGCTATCACACAGAAGGGCTCAGCGTTACTGCTATCACACAGAAGGGCTCAGCGTTTCTGCTATCACACAGAAGGGCTCAGCGTTACTGCTATCACACAGAAGGGCTCAGCGTTACTGCTATCACACAGAAGGGCTCAGCGTTACTGCTATCACACAGAACGGCTCAGCGTTACTGCTATCACACAGAAGGGCTCAGCGTTACTGCTATCACACAGAAGGGCTCAGCGTTACTGCTATCACACAGAAGGGCTCAGCGTTACTGCTATCACACAGAAGGGCTCAGAGTTACTGCTATCACACAGAAGGGCTCAGCGTTTCTGCTATCACACAGAAGGGCTCAGCGTTACTGCTATCACACAGAAGGGCTCAGCGTTACTGCTATCACACAGAAGGGCTCAGCGTTACTGCTATCACACAGAAGGGCTCAGCGTTACTGCTATCACACAGAAGGGCGCACTCAGCCTTACTGTAATTACACAGAAGGGCTCAGCGTTTCTGCTATCACACAGAAGGGCTCAGCGTTACTGCTATCACACAGAAGGGCTCAGCGTTTCTGCTATCACACAGAAGGGCGCACTCAGCCTTACTGCTATTACACAGAAGGGCTCAGCGTTTCTGCTATCACACAGAAGGGCTCAGCGTTACTGCTATTACACAGAAGGGCTCAGCGTTTCTGCTATCACACAGAAGGGCTCAGCGTTACTGCTATCACACAGAAGGGTAGCTACTAAAGGGAAAAAGCTGCACACCACATGACAATAATAAAAAAAAGATACAACTACCGGTGCTCCTGGTTCAGGATTCTCTGTGATGATCCAGCTTACAATGGAAAGTATAAGAAACAGGGCTCCACGGAATTTTCAAGATAAATTTATTGCCAACAAATTGACTGACGTTTCGGCCACAATTGGCCTTTCTCAAAGGAGAATGCCATTCTGCTTTGAGAAAGGCCAATTGTGGCCGAAACATCAGTCAATTTGTTGGCAATTAATTTATCTTGAAAATTCCGTGGAGCCCTGTTTCTTATACTTTCCATCACACAGAAGGGCTCAGCTTTACTGCTATCACACAGAAGGGGAGGTAACATTAACTCTATTGGCAAAAAGCTAATGGAACTTGCACCCACCCAGATCTCAGTAATGTTATACTGTGTCCTGCAGGCAAGGTGTCTCCACACCACTCGGCACACACACAATATATTGCAACATAGGATCAGCACTCCAGGGGGGAAAAAAATGAAATATTGAAGAAGACTCATGTGCTCCCAGCAATTTCAGCAAAAAAAAGCAGTTACTTTAACATCTAAAACATCCAATTTACTGATATTACTAACTAAAGCAGACTCTACAATGTACTGTTGAAAAAAGCTCGCACACTACTGTGCAATTGACTCAAACCATCGCTTCCATTTTTTTACGTTTCGTCCTTCAACGTGATGGCTTCTTCCCGTCGGGTCGTTGTCGGCTGCGTCCTCACCATCAATGTACAAGTCCACTGTGCTCCCTCTTTGTCTCTATTTTCTGCCTTTAGACTAGCTTCATATTTGTTTGTCAGTTCTGATCTGGCTAGCTGCAGGGCTTTGCGCTTGTTCACCATTCACCCTTTATGATCCTTATAACATTACTATCACAAACAGTTTATTTGGTTGCTGTGCACCACCAAGGAATTTATTTTCTTACACACTCTTGTGCTCTCCTTCCCAGTAGTCTGCATACCTCCCAGGTAGCACACAACCTCTGGTATTGCATTACACAAGTTTGAGCGAGGTTACCCTCTATTAACATTTGAAATTTGGAAGAAGAGACTTTGTATTATTTTTTTTAAACTTTATTATCTTGTGCTAATAAAATATTTCATTCTCTAAAAATACTTTTTGATGTGTTCACGTTTTTACTCTTTATATTTCAATTAAATAAACTTGAAGTACATACATTACAGTACTGTACATCTGTGTGATATTGGATTGTGCGCACATGAACGGGAATACTGTAAGTGACAGGTTGCATTGCAGTTAGATTTTTAACACACAAT
Organism: Ascaphus truei; assembly: GCF_040206685.1. Taxonomy (NCBI): domain Eukaryota; kingdom Metazoa; phylum Chordata; class Amphibia; order Anura; family Ascaphidae; genus Ascaphus; species Ascaphus truei. The sequence continues at coordinate 23,617,545 of NC_134484.1, read as the reverse complement.
AACGTGTGATCGCTAACTTGCTTTTCTGGCCGGTGTTGCAGACAACACTAAATTTCAATTTCTGCACTCTTTCCGATTATGGCTAAATCGCATTAAATGTCAGAATTTCCATGTAGCGGGATAGGAGCGGATGCGGATGCTGCACGGTGCCAGCGTGGCATGTGGCTCAGAACAGGCAGTTTCATCTGTACTATGCATCTATGGGGGGTTATGCCGCCTGGTATGGTTAGGAAATAACTGACTCCTACTATGGGATTCTCAAACCATACTGAGGAACACCTCAAACTTTTAGGACCATCACACTAAGGGGCATACTGTATGTATCAAGGATAAACTGGTGCAATTCTGGGGTAAAAACTTTGCTCCATTTGTATCAAAGTACAAAAATCCCATTGAAATCAATAGGACTTTTTTCTTATATATACTGTATACACCTCTAAGCATCTGTTTATCTACCCAATTTAATTGAAAACTAAAACAATACAGAACATTTACTTTCATCAAACTTATTGGAACATTCTATATGACTGTTCTATGAAACAATAACTGGATAACTGTATAAAGCAGCTGCCATTTCTCTAGCTTATAAACAGTATAGTGTAAAAGCAAGACCATGAATACACCACCAGTATGGACATTTCTCTGTAGTTTCCATATTATTAAAAACTTATTTTGAGAGAACAAAATGTATTTTTCTTATTAAGGAGCCATTTGATGAATCATACAGTAAAAAAAAAAAGCAATCTAAAGCTCAAACGTATGTGATTATTTTTATGGCTGGTAACAAAGACCGTCAAAATATCTTTAATCCCAATGCATAGATCCAAACACTAAAAAAACCAGTGACACTACTGTAACTTTCACAAATAAAATACAAATCAGAACATGATCAACACTGAATAAAGAAAGCAATACGGTGAGATATATTTCAGCGTGAATTTTCTATATGTTTTGATTCCAAACAGGCTACACGCGAAATAAAAGATTGCAGTCTGTGTTCTAAAATTCCCCAGCTCCAACCCTGGGGTGCAACCTACTATACTAATCTATAGGGTGCCCTATTATTTCTATTCATCAAAGAAAAGAATCCAATTGAAATCAATTATTTTTCCCTTTGATAAACCTGGTGCAATTACAATTCTTTTATGTATTTTTTTTTTTTCCCCAGTTGGGAGATTTTAGTAAATAACCTTTATTATACCTCCAACATCCTGTACGTCTAACACACTATTGCACACAATGTAGGCAGTTTCACCATGTTTTAAAACCACCCGGCTGGATCTATCTGGTTTATGGCCATGGCAAAGTCAGGTGCTTTTTTCTTTGCAGTGGTTATTGCAGACATTTCGTCTGGATCACCACGTACATTCAAAGCTCGAGTGCGGGTTCAGGTTGATATCCTGGATGTGACAAAAGCTAGTGAAATTGTAAGCTCATGTATATACATGAGCCCATCAAATATGATTAGCAAAGAGACTTGGCAGCTCAAAAAGCAAATCTTCTGCCACAGACAGCAAGCAGCTACCTGGAGCTTGGATTTATGTTGAGTTAATGAGAGCAGCTCATTCACAGTAGCCTAGTGATGAATATAATTTGTCTTTCACTGTTGAGATTAAGCTACAGAACAGCCATACAATGAGCGAAGGAAACAATGGCTGCTGTAAAACATAATGTGTTAACCTAGACGCAGTAATTTGAACAGTTGTCACATTTCCCAGTGATGTTTTGGAGCAAAGCTTGGTGCATGATTCACTTTCCTGGAATAAGTATCTGCATGTCCAGAAATAAAAACGACCTAATTCCCTGAATAATGTTCGCAGTGCAGCACACGGTAACACTATTCAGCACTATGGCACTATTGTAGTGACCAAGGCCTAAATTGTCTATAAATAAAATTCTGCAAATGCCAACCTCATTTATTTGCTAATCTGTTGCTTTATACTGTTTAGTCTAATCAGTTCCATAGTCAGAGTGGCCTTATTTCAACTAACCTACATTCTAAAATGTACTAAGAGCACCAGTATCTTTCAAGTGACCGAAAGCTGCTGCAAGGGATAAACTTAGAGGTCCGGTCAGCGTTACGGTTCATATGGTGCTGTATGTACTGTACCCCAGCAAACTACCCATTGTGTTTATATGCAGTTCAGGTAAAATTATTATATTAAAAACGTGGCCTCTACCTCCCACTGACAAGTAACCTGTGGATCTTTGCTGCACAGTTTTGGCAGCAGCTAAACTACTGTATTCTGAACGAGCTCAAGGTTTTAAATGAGCAAACATATACAGGCATACCCCGCATTAATGTACGCAATGGGACCGGAGCATGTATGTGAAGCGAAAATGTACTTAAAGTGAAGCACTACCTTTTTCCCACTTATCGATGCATGTACTGTACTGCAATCATCATATACGTGCATAACTGATGTAAATAACACATGTGTAACAGGCTCTATAGTCTCCCCGCTTGGGCACAGCTTCGGTACCGGTAGGGAGCCGGTATTGCTGTCCAAGACGTGCTGACAGGCGCATGCGCGAGCTACCGTTTTTCCTATTGGGCGATATGTCCTTACTCACGAGTGTACTTAAAGTGAGTGTCCTTAAACTGGGGTATGCCTGTACTAAGGGGAAACGAGGCGGAAGGGAGAGTTAAGAAATCTTCTAACACTGGTGATGGTCCCATTTTTCTTTAACTGCATTTATGGAAAACAATCAACATCTGTTGGTGGAAACGACTCAAACAAATTGTGTTTTAATTACAGGAGTCTTTTCAAAACCTATGCCATTATGTGGATAAGTGCAGTACTTTAAAGTCCTATTCATTTTATTGCTGGATATATTGCCAAATATATTTATATATAGTTATCATATCCCCTCTTAGATGCCTCTTTTCTAATGTAAACAAATCTAATTAACTAGCCTCTCCTCATAAGTCACATTATCCACCCCCTTTATTAATTTGGCAGCTCTTCTCTGTCCTTTTTCTAGTTCCATAATGTCTTTTTTTGGAGGTGTGCCCAAAACTGTACTCCATATTCAATGCTTTATAGAGGGGCTTAATGATGTTTACTTCCCTTCCATCCATTCCCCGTTTCATGCAAGATGTTTGTCTTTGCAGCTAATGCATAACTTTGGGCACTTTTGCTAAGCCTGGTCTCTACAAGCACTCCTAAATCCTTCTTCATCACGGATTCCCCTAATTTATCCACATTTAATTTGTAAGTTGCCTGTTATACTTGTTTCCCAAATGCATAATCTTAAACCAGTACCGATCCTTGAGGTACTCCACTTACAACTGTAGCCATGCATAATAATGGACTGCAGACATCTTCCCTGTTGGCAGTAAACCCTGGTAAGTACAGGAATGCCAGCAGTAGTTATGGAGGTTTTCCCTCACACCCTGGTGAGGTGCCCTATGTATGGATGGGAGTGGCTGCATGCTCTGAGTCCCTGGATAGTGACATCAGAGATGTTCCTGCCTCCTGAGGTATATAAGGCACAACACTGTTAAGTTAGTGTTGTTGTTGCTGAAGTGTTTGGCTCCTGTGAAAGGGATTGCAGGATAGCTTTGTGACCCTAGTGCTGTAACTAGTGGCACGAGTTTCCAAATCAAGCCTGTCAAGGCCACACTGTGTCCAGGAACCTGGCACAGGGGTGATCTCCCTACTGGGAGAGGGGATCCCACTCCAATTAGGAGGGCAGTACCTGGTAAAGGGACAGCACGGAGAAATGTGCGGCTAGAGCTGAAAGCTGCATGGGGCAGTCTACTACAGTAAGATCGTCAATAAAGATTTGCATTGCAAAACTTGCACTTAAAATTAGGAAATGTGGTACTGTAGCAAAAAGCATTTATCCACTCCCAATTGGTGTTTCAGCCCCATTCCTAATAATGACATAATCAATATGCGGAGCTTCTTGTTAACCCTTTAAAATAGAGGCCATAACTAGAAAAATAAGGTGCCAGAACTCAGATGCCCCGAGTTCCCCTCAAAAAAATAGCCCTGATATTATTTTCATTTTTGTGGTGTAGCTTACTATAAATGATTGTGTTCCTGTAATTAATAATAATAACAGCATGTTCTTGTATAGCGCTGCTAGTTGTACGCAGCGCTTTACAGAGACATTTTGCAGGCACAGGTCCCTGCCCCGTGGAGCTTACAATCTGTTTTTTTTGGTGCCTGAAGCACAGGGAGATAAAGTGATTTGCTCAGGGTCACAAGGAGCCGACACCGGGTATTGAACCAGGCTCCCCTTGAGAAAGAGCCTCCGGCTCGAAACACGTTGGTGGGGGCCTGAGGGCTCCGTTTTTTGTATTTTTGCACTGATCCAATAAACTAACTTTTTTTATCTGGGTCCCACTCTCCTAGTAGTTCATTTTGTTTCCAGCTGTGCTCCATCTCTCCTTCGTTTGGTTGTATAGATTGATGGCATTGTTCATTAAACTTCAGTAGTAGGTTTGCTCATGCTAACACCCCTATTAGAGGCTTATTCTACATCAGTCCAAGTGGCCGGTCGGTCTAATTGTCGACTTCAGCTGATATGGCATAAGCTCCTTTGTGTACTAAACCAAAACCACCTAATTGGTGCAGGGAATTGTGCCATAAAGGTTGTCTCGCAATAATTTGCAAACAGTAGTTTTCAGAAATAAGGAAGTCTCTAAAGCTGCAGAGCAATTCAGCACCAAGACGCTTCCATTATAATAATTACGGCCACAAATACTCTGAGTTATAGCACTGCAATGCCGAAGAAACTATAAATATCAAGACACGTTCATCATAAATCCCCGGTTATATCAATCACGGTGTATAGTGTAATTACTATCCCAGTGGGTCATTATTCTAAACGTTGTCCTCTGACATTCTAATTTAAAGGTGTAGTCCCAGGTAGCTGTCCTAGAAACAGGTTTGTAAAAATGGACCAATGCAATGGGCTCACATACATAAATATAACTTTGTCTAACACAAAGATTGGTTTTCTTTTGTTTATTTGGAAAACGAAGCACCAACTTGTTTTCTTTGGGGAACTTATAACGATAAGGGAAGGGGACAGAGGGGATTTTGCCTGTGAAAGCTCATTATCAGACATAAGGAAGGAGTCAGAGGAAAACAAACCCCCTCCTAAGTCTCACCTCTCCCTTTTCATAAACTATCTAAAAATAAACACTTAAAGGAGACAGATATTGGCAAAAAAATTGAGCCAATTGCCCAGATTTAACCCTTATATATGTCACTCTCACTAGTAAACCTTGGTTCTATGAGGGACGGCCTCTTGATGTACATTGTCCTTTTGATACAGATGTAACCACACTTACTGTCCTCGTGGCCGCAAGAAGGTGTTAGTCAACAGCACTTTGTTGTCCTCGGCTTGGCTACGGTCAGCCGACATACTTATTTGTGCAGTTATTTATGTTGGTATATTACAGTACGTGCGTCAGCACGTGGCGCACTGATATATCTTCGCCTATGATACTCAGTAGACGTAAGAGAGACGCATTATGTTCAGACTTAGCTGCAGACTGCGATGCATAGCGGATCAATACATTTCTGCTCTCCCCAGCAGGACAAATGTTTAATCTTGAATATGAACATCCAATCATAATATGCGCTTGATAAAAGTCTTTTGAAAAGAGATAGGCACTGAGCACACAATGTTCAAGGGGATAAGAAATAAATGGAGCACTCAACGGAAATATAACCATAGAAAGGCTTATTTAAAAGTTACTTAATGTACAATCACATTTTGTATTTCAAGTAAATGGGACTGCACTTTTAACTCTTTATTAACATGCAAAATTAATTAGGAATTCAGTAACATTTAATATTTACATGGCACGTTTATTTCCAAATAAGTTAAGAATAATACTTCATAAGAACCCCTGCAGTCACATCTGTGCTAGAATCTGGTAACACATTCCAAATGCAGGTAAGCAGAGGGCCCGGAAGATACACTTGGCCAAGGATCACACAGTGAGTGTGAGCGACAGAGATTGGAATCAAACCCTTACACACATTTGTTTCACAATAAATACCTTAACCACTGAGCTTACCAAGCCAACATAGAGACAGCAATATCTTGGGAGGACATTGCATGACAATCTCTACCTCTGCCGTTCACATACTGCATTTGCAAGCAAAAAAATACAACAGAACCTTGTCTCAGTGGCATTCATGCTCCCATTAAGTGATATGTTCAAATTGGCTGTTAATGGTGCAACATGTCTGAGTAAATGAATGATACAAATTTACTGCGCCTCCGGTGAACTTCTGTTGGGCGTGCATTGTAAAACTGCTGATTGTTTCACATGTAAGAGAGTGAGGTGAGCAACATTACTTTGTTACCTTAACAACATATTATTTAGACACACTCAGTGACATCTGCTGTGTGACCAAAAGTCCACTTTATGTCCCTGTCCCTCAGGAACAACAAAATGAAGATTGAAAGGTCTTCAGAGCAATTACACATATTGTTCATGTCTACTATGTTCAGTGTTGCATTAATCAATTGCATGTATATTCTGTAGGCTTGGGAAAAGAAATACAATGCAGGGTATTGCACTCGGATCTGGCGGTATCCAATGACATGAATGTCAGTAACCACAAGGTTGAAGTACAATACCCCCCATCGCAGGTTGACAAATCCCTCCTTTAAATAGGACCACACTTAGAACTGTATGATGTCTCATGGAATAGCACAGCGTAGTAAATATGGCCCTTAATCACAAGGCTATCCTACAGTAGAAATATTTTGACACCCAAACTAAGATCTTTGCTGCCATTCAAAGTCTTAAGAGTGTAATTGGCTGAAGAAACTTGCTAGAACTGAACCTCTGCAATTGCAGTCTGTACAGTATTTTCATTACTGCTGACTACTAGTGCAGTAGAGAATGCATTAACTTAATTAAGGCTCCCAGGAGGCATACATTTATTTTAGGGAGTTCAAATAATATTTTAAAAATATATAAATTGTGGGATAAATGTGACGTTATCTATAAAAAACAAAAGTGGATCAATTGTGGGGCAAAAAAATCTACATACAGATGCAGCGGCTGTTATTCGAACAAATCACGGAGCCGTTTTCGTGTGCGCTGCTGTACTCCACGCGGCATTAACGTCGCCAATCGCCCCAGGCACACGTGTTTATCGCGGTTGCTTTGTTTACATTTCATGGATTCTGTTTTTTTGTGTGCAATGAAATGAATGAATTGCAATGCATACAGTACTGTGCTACTGTGTCAATTTCAGGTGTTTAAAAACCAGAACCCTAAAATGCCATTTTCTGCACTCGCCTGCACTCGCGTCTAAAGGCGGTACGGTTGGAAGAATCCCGCGCCATGACATGGGTATTCCGAGGTATACAAAGCGTGAAGTGTTCGAATAACGGCCGCTGCATCTGTATGTGTTAAAGACGGAAAATGATGATTGTTTTCAATGACACTTTTTTTCTTTGTTCCACATGGTGCCGTTATTTTGCCACAGAAACGCTTCACTTTTGCCTTGATACATAAACGCCTAAGAGTCATTTGTCTGTGTTCTATCTAATATGACTCTCATACAGTTTTGCCCCACGTACTTGAATGAGTAACTGGGGACTGGAGCCATTGTAAGAGTCAAGTAGGACTTAAAGAACAGTACTTGGGGCACATGCGTGTACTAAATTGCCAGGGATCAATTTCTGTTTCTCTTGCATTGTTCTTTCTCTATTCTTGTACGTCAGTAAAGGCAGTGGCCCATATTTATTAACAATTGCTATTCCATAAGATATCTTCTGGTGGAATGGGCAATATGTAATCTTCTGTTGCTGAAAGGTGTGCTTTGGCATAGCACTACTTAGTCAATATTGGCCAATGTCTTGTACTTTTTGTCACATTGCATGGACAGGACCGAGATATATTCACTCACTAAAAATCTGTACAAATGTTAGCTTCATATACAAACCCCATCATTTTAATGGTTTCAGCTTGCTCTTTGAACATAAAAAGTGGTCATAAAGTATATGGAATGACAAATTATATACTTTGAATCGCCATAATGCGCATTAGATATTCACAAGAGATGTCCATATATTGTTTTTTTTTTAAATACATGTAGATATATACCAACATTAAAAAATAAAGGAAGATGCATTAACAACAGTTCAACAGTTTTTACATTTGTTCTTTGTTTGAGTGTCGCTCCTAAAATGAGAATGTTAGATTCTCTGTTGAAATAGATGGTATTTTACATACTGTAAGGATACACGTTTGTGACTATGCCCAAATACAGCCAATACATAAGAATTACTTTCCTGTGGGTGCCACAGTTGAAAACTGCTTTCAGCATTTTTCCTGTTGCATTTAAATTCATTTTGTGTAGAAAGACAAATAATCAAATTCACATGTACATTTTATGAAGAGTTAATTAAGCAATCAAGTGACATTTTCAATGGTTGCCGTGAATATATATGTAATAAAACCTATTTTTATTAGATATGTGGCTTGACTTGTGTTATCAACGTATAGTTACAGCTAAACAAATAAAAAAGGATACCATAGAGGATCATTACTGTGAATTTACAAGGACTTAAAGCTGCAGTTCAAGCAATATCCTACATGTGTGTGGTTTTTTTTTAAAATAAGTTCTGTACTATGAGAAAATACTTGAAGCATTTAAAAAAGAATGTTTTAAAGACATTTTTAATGTTTCTAATGTAGGAAGCATTTCCAAAGTGACAGCCCCCTTCCTCTTTTGATAGGCTCTGGCTCTTGAGCCCCGCCCTCTCTCTAGCAGTGCACCAATTGTATCTAGTAACTGCCCAGTCACATAATATTACTGAGATGAAAGGTAAATGGTGCTCACAATCACATGTATGCTCTGTGTACAAATAACTTCAGAAGTGTCCAGGATGCTGTAGAGATGTCCATAAAGGATAAATCCAAATACAATATGACCAGGGGAGAATAAGACCTAATGGTGTCCACCTGACACCAGAATAATGGCCCTTGATGATTTCTTCCCAGGGAATTGGTGTATATGATAATGGTACACTAGCACAGGGTAATTGAATCAGGGCTATTGTCCATTACCTGCCAGTATCATGCCAGGACAGTCCAGTCACTCATGGCATGCAGTCCTCAACGGTAAGTTGAAAAGATTCAGTTTGGAAGCAGGAGCACAGCCAGGATCCAGGGTGAAAAAATAATGATTCCAGGGCAACTTCAAATATAAATGAGTTTATTGAGTATAGCTCACAATGGAGGTGAAGAAACGCACCTACGCGCTTCGTCCATAAGGACTTTATCAAGGTGTGGGCTACAACACAAATGCAAACACTTTTAAAGATGTTTGTTTTGGGCCACTGATTGCCAGGAGTGACGTCATCAGCGTGCGACCCAGAACCAAGTCGCGCTGACGCATCGCCAACCCCATTGGCCCTGAGTGTCAGCGTAAAAAAAAAAGTTTTAATCAGTCCCTGAGCGGAGTCAATATGTATTTTGGTATAATAATGACTTTAAGAAAATTGTCTCTTTTTTTTTTACATATAACTTTACTTTATGTAAATATGTTAATATGTTAGTATGCTGTGTTGGTACAAATTGGTTCTATTTCTTTTGCCATTCCTTCCATCATATTTAATACTCATTTAATACTTGGTTCCATAAGTGTTGTCTAGTTTTAAGGTTTTTAGTTGTCCATGTCTTTTATACTTATATGTTTGTTGTTATTGTATTTTGTCCGCTTAGGGACTGATTAAAGCTTTTATTTTAGTTTTATTGTCAGCTGACACTCAGGGCCTATGGGGTTGGCGATGCGTCAGCGTGACTTGGTTCTGGGTCGCGCGCTGATGACATCACTCCTGGCAATCAGTGGCGCAAAAAAAAAATCTTTAGAAGTGTTTGCATTTGTGTTGTAGCCCACACCTTGATAAAGTCCTTATGGACGAAGCGCATAGGTGAGTTTCTTCACCTCCATTGTGAGCTATACTCAATAAACTCTCATTTATATTTGGAGTTGCCCTGGAATCATTATTTTTTCACCATGGATCCTGGCTGTGCTCCTGCTTCCAAACTGAATCTTTACATAATACAGTATTGCTGGACTACATTGCCCACAATGCTGTGCAAGAACTGAATTAAATAACCCGAGCAAGCGATCGATTACAGGTGAACGGATCGATCTGCAACTTAGCTAAGCATGTGTCAGTGTGCAGATTGTATTGATGCACATATTGAATGGAATTTTATTTTTAAACAGCAGTTTTAACTGCGGCTTTAAACAGCAGATATTGATATACTTTATCTCCATTTACTGTAGCTGCACAAAAGCGTCTATCAGAGGTAAAGAAAGAAATTGAGACCCCATCTTGTGTTTATCTCAGAGCTTTATGGTGATTGTTCTACGATAAACTCAATGGGCCAAATCCAAAGAGCTTTGTTAATTCAGGGCTCACAGCGTGACCTAAATCAGTAACAGCCTTTACTTTCCCAGAGGTTCATGCATATCCACAAAGCTAACAAAACGCAAAGACAATGGCCATTATATAGCTCATTACATTGGCATAGGCTTTTAAGACATGTTATTGTAGCTCCACATTGCGTTGGGTTCCAATAATGTGATGCAAAGTATGTTTTAGCCTTACTCCTATCCAGACCCTGAAATAGGTGTTCCCTTAAACTAAAAAAAAAGAGCAAAGGAGAGGGAAATATCAGCAGAAATAGCACTGTTAGTGAAATCATACCTAATGGTTGGGGTTACACTCACCTAGACCATGCAAAAACAATATTTCAGGATCTGGACGTGAGTAACACCAAGTTTCTGTATCACCTAACGTAACATTAAATCCCTGTGTTAATCTCAACAGATCTTTGTGGATATGCGCTGCTAGGAGGAACATCTCTTTTGCATATAATTATAACAGTTATACTTAATTCAATATTGTTTCTGGGAGAAACCATGACCTAAGATACATGATGAGGCATAACGTGAGTTAAACGAACGTCCCCTTACAGTACGTCACTTTATTGACTTTGTGGTTCTTGTCCAATCTGCTGTTACATCTGCAGCTACAGTATATAACATGCACTATATAGTACGTGTTTGCAATAGCAATGTAACTCATTTTTCATTGCTTTAAATCAGGGGTGGGGAACCTTTTTTCTGCCAAGGGTCATTTGGATATTTATAACATCGTTCGCGGGCCATACAGACACAGACAGGCAGGCGCACGGCAGGCATGCAGGCACACAGAACCCCGCCCCCCTACCTCTGGAAGTTGCTGCTGCTGCTGCTGCTGCTGCTGCTGCTGCTGCTGCTGCTGCTGCTGCTGGGGGGATCGTGTAGGGCAGATGCTGGGGTAAGTGCGGGGGGAACTGCTGGAGAAGCATGGGGGAAGTGCGGAGAATGCTGCGGGGACTGCTGCGGGGGAAGTACGGTGGCTGCTGGGGCTAGTACGGTGGCTGCTGGGGATCGTGAAGGGCTGCTGGCGCCTCACACCACCTCCTCCCGATCGGGTGCCCGGTGGCCATTTTTTTTTAAATTAGCGCGACCCCGGTTATAGCAGTTGCCTTAGCAGGGCCAGACCAAATGATTTCGAGGGCCTTATACGGCCCTCGGGCCTGACGTTCCCCACCCCTGCTTTAAATGATCATTGTAGTTTAAATCTGACCTCAACAAGTAAATTATCGCATGCACAAAAGTGTTATTTTTCTGACAAAACACTCAAACTGATCTTCAAAAGTAACAAATAAAATATCAGCCCATTATTTTAGTATTAAAGACTTACAGGTCTAGCAGGTTTCAATGTCCCCTTTGGTGATGGGATATGTTGTGATATTTTGCACCAACACTGCCATGAAATCTTATGAAAACTGTGATATTCTGCACTTGAAACGGGGTATGTTGTGTTACCTCTGGGAACCATGTCACATGCTACATCTGTATTGTAAGAGTACCTGAAATTATTGTATAGTACATAGTTATAAGTTAGTAAAGGTAGGAGTTTGGAATATTGATCGATAGGTACTGTAGTCCTGAATGTGTAGTTAAGGGTACATGTGCTGCTCTCACATAAAGCTGAACCTATTCTAGGCCCACAAATTGCAACCAGTCCCATAAAACTGATTGAGAACCGGTCTATTCTTTGTGGCTTGCAGTGCTTGAGCGGTCTGCTAACCTTGGCAGAGCGTTGTATGCGTGTTCCTCAGGAAGGGTGGAAACGTGATCATTTCTACTTCAAAATGTAATTGTAGTACTTTTTTGCACTTTCAAAGTACAAATCCTTTCTTTAAACAATAGCCTTTTTTTTTTTGCCCTGATAAAAGAACACACACAAAAAAATGCCTCACATAATACAATAAGAAAAAATAAAATAAAGCCATGACCGACCGGCAGTAATTGTTGGTTTCATATGCTAAAAAGAAAACAAAAAAAATACAGGAACAAGCAAGTCAAAGTGAATCACTTCCCCTAATATCTATTTCCACAACATCCTTCGCGGTGAAGGGGTCCAGCAGGTTTGTTGGACTCTTCAATACCAAAAGTTTTTAAACCAGCATTATATTCAAGTTTCAGAAATGAGTCCAGAATCCACCTTGGTGCAGGTCGGTATTAAGGTCCTTTGACGTTACCAGGCCTAGCAGCAAGACTTGCAAAGTAGGCACATTGCGATAGATCACATTGTCCAGTAGGACCCTGGGGTCCCTGTGGTCCCACAAGCCCTGGTAATCCTGGATCACCTTGTGGCCCCGAGATGCCTGGAAGTCCATCCTTAGCATATCCAGGCTCACCTGAGAGACCTAAACAAAGGGAAACAAACCTATTGATTATATTATGTTTACAAAAACAAATACTGTACGTGAAGTTCTCATCTAAAAATACACTGGATCACATTAATAAACAATGATGGATGTTCTGGTCGCTTAGTGAGGTATAGATTGTTTTAACCTTGGAGCAATGGATGTGTTGTGGTAGGAAGGGCATAATACTATATCTGAGCCAGCTTGTGGTGACCTTTGTCAACTCCATTAATCACAGGCTCACCTTGGAACAATATTTACATTCAAACCTGTGGTGCGGAGAACGCACGGCATCTATGCTGTTCCACTATGTTCAGCACATAAACCATAAGCAATCATCATTTATGTTTAGTATGTTAATTGGATTGTGTTGTGGTTTGAATGGATGTTGCCATTCCGTTCAACAATAAAAACTTACAAAGCAGGGAGATTGCTTGATTTCTGGAGGTAGCTGGTTAATTGCCACTAACATTTCCTTTTAAAGACATTGCCCCCTTGTTATTGGTGACAGTAACATTTAGTACAATACATTATTTGTGTTTTGTTTTTAAAGGGCCTGTTTCCCCTGCAGGTTCATTTTGAAATATGTATTCACATAAGGGATCAGCAGAATGTTTGTTTTCACCTCTTTCACCCCCCCCCCCAAATATTGACTATGCTACATTGACCGAGCAAGAAAAACAAGTAACGATGTATCAGAAAAATTAGTTAAATAAATATCTTTATATTCAAATGACACAACATATACAATAAGAACTGAAATTACAGTACATGTTGATCATTTTGTTCATGAAAGTAATGTCTTCCAAATATTGTAAATGGGACATACTGTAGCAAAATCCAGACTTCATTTCCAGGTGTCCCATGCCATACAGATATTCTGTAGCTAAGCTAAGCTGTCTCCAGAGCTGCTGCCACTCACAGTCACGTTACTCCAGTGGTCGCGGAACCAGAGGATTAATGTTGTAGAGGTCCCATTGGGAAGCATACATCTCTCACTGTGTGATCACGGCAGACACCATCTCCGGCGCCGCAGACGTTTGCTTCTTTGACTGCGGCGCTGGAGACTGAGTCTGGCTACATCTGTATATATGCAATACAGATATAATTTGATTTGATGACATACCTGGAGAACCAGCTGGGCCAATTTCACCTCTCTGTCCAATTCCGGCATCCCCCTTCTCCCCCTTAGCACCTCTGTCTCCTAGGAGAGAGACAATATGTAAGATCAATCTACTCTGCTATTCTCGGAATTTGAACATGTAGAAGCCATGCTACTCCAAAAAACACTTCCAAGAATAGCTTAAAAATATATATCTCTTCTGAATTAATAGTATTAAACGTACAGGTTTCCATAATTTCTGTCTGGAGACCTTCACTTTTTCCTAACAGATGTTTAGTAATCGTATGCCATATACATTATGTGGAAATGATTGGGATTTGTGCAGAAGTTTCACTAAATTAAAAAAAAATTGTCAATATGTGCAAACCTTTTGGACCCATCGGTCCTGTTTGTCCTTCAAGTCCCATTTGCCCTTGTACTCCTGGGTCTCCTGGAGAACCTGGTCTGCCTTCATGCCCATCTTTTCCAGGACTACCTGGAGACCCAGGTCTGCCCTGTGGGGCTTTGATGTGTGCTGGCTGCATTTGGGCCATGAGGTAGGCTAGTTTAGCTGTAAAGAAAAACAGAAACAATTTGACTGGTTTTAAGGTATTAAATAAGCATATACATGCATATTATACTAATGCAGCAGGTTGAATGATTTTAGAATCATTTAAAAACCTTCTAATTACATTATTGTGACTGCATGCAGGAACGGTTTGCTTCTACAGTATGATATGACATGCAACGCAATGTGTTACGGCTTGTTAAATACCACAGTGGCCAACTAAGACCTGGCTAATAACAGGGGAGCAGTAGGGCTAACTCATTGCATGGGCACAAATGATGTTTTTTGTGGATCGTATAAGTAAGACCCCAATTTACAGTTGGCCAAAAACAGGCACAAAATAAAGTTTGCATGGGGCTCGTTAACATAACGACTTGACAGGCGGAACGAAGACGTGTCAATTCCTATTTTATTTATGAGATCAACATGAGTGTACACGTTACATACCAGCTGCCTTCTACTAGAGTTGGATTAACAGCCGTTCTTATGTTAAGACCTTTCTTTTTAAACATTCACCTACTATATAGGGACCAGGTGCTAATCAGATTACGCTGTAGGAACCCAGCATTTACAACATACATTTGCTGGAGCAATGGCTGTTCTTGCTCCTTTATTGATTCACATACACTACCTGACCATACTCTGGCTATTCCTGACAATAGACCAAGATAGCGGGTAAGAAGGGAAATAAATAGTAATAATTTATTCAAATGTTCCCTCGTGTTACATTTGAGTTTTATTTCTACCTCTGCCTCTGCTGGCATCTTTCTTCCTCCTGCTAGGCTCAGTTGTTGCAGAATGAGGTCAGTCCCCCGGGAGTAACATTTTTAAGTGTATGCTGATGCAATAAAGCGTGAATGTTATGTAGACATAATTCTACGCACAGATGATGGCAAAAGACATACAAATTATACATAGCCAATCTCATCATTATATTTTAAGACCAGCTGCAAACGACTCTGTAGCGCTTGATTAAATTGGTCCATAATTCCAGAAATGGCGATGGCGCAGCACTGAACTTTTAATACCATCGTTATATTGGATAGAAAAAACAGTCTCCAGGGCACTCCTAAGCCAAACAGGATCCCAACTGAATGAATAATAAACGCTGGTCTCACAAAATTGAGTAAAGTGAAAAAATAATTTATTGCAACATAGGTGAACAATAAAAATACCTCCTACGCGTTTCAACCAACTACTGGTCTTTGTCAAGGAGTGGCCTATAGTGTTGTATATCTTCACAACAATCCGTGACAGTAATTCTGTGAGGATAACATTTATATATATACATCCATGATAAACGCTACAAATAGGAACCAATGCTAATGAAATAAACTAAATGCCTTGATAAAGTGCTCTGTGTAGCACACAACATGTTGGTAGGGTAATGCCTTGCCATTTTTCCCCCCATGACCATTAAACTTTTTATGGATAACACACTTTCCTCCTAAATTCTCTTTTGTGGATATTTCCGGTTGTGCTCTGCCCTTTCTCTCTTCTATTGCATAATGAAATAAACTGCCTAGATGATTTTAAAACAGAGCTTTTCTGGCAAGAGTTAATATGCATAATGGGAATAGAGCACTTCTGTTAGAGGCACCATCATGTCTCCCAAATATCTTATTATGAGTCTTCACATGTTTTGCAATGTTGGCTTATATTATTCCTCTGCTGACCTACATATTGCAAAAGCAGCAGCATCATTCTTTACTTTTATACTGCCAATAATGTCATGATACATTACATTCGGAGATATACGAAGCAGAATATTGTACATTAAAAAAAAACTTGGAACATGATGGTGAAAGGGAATTTGAAGCACACTAATGTCATCATCAGGCAAGATCTGCTGTGATCAGAGCCTCATTACAGTAAGTACAGCCGACGTTTTTGGTCATGAGCCCTATTTGCTCTTTGTATTTAATCTTCACTAAAGAAAATACAGACAAAGGGCATCAAACCTTTGATGGATATTTGAAAAGGCTTTATTGAAAATGTATTGTTTTTTTTTGTTACTCCACTTTTAACTGTTGTCATTTTGTGTAAAAGTTTGCGTTATGTATACAGCACTTATTTTCAGAAATACAAAATTATTAAATTATGAAAGCTAAATCTATTTTCAGAAATACAAAATTATATTATGAAAGCAAAAACTTCAGTCATCATTTTGGTGGTATACCAGTATCCAGGAAATAACTAGGCATTTATTCAAGAATTCCCGGATTTGTTAACGTTGATATCCTTAGACAATTACAACAACCTTATTGTATGAGATTTCCATCTCCGCTTAGATAAAATCGTCTCTCCTCTGGTCAAACCCTTTCTAGAAGCACTTGCTGTGAGAATAGACAGTTTGATTCGCTATACCTTGCCAGTCACACTCTTGACCAATAATTTACCGCTGGTATATTCTCTATTCTTAAGGATGCCTATAGCCTGGATTGGTCGGATCATGCCTTAATTGAATTTATCCTGCAATTACCAGATAGTACCTCCAAACCAAAACCTCCTTCCTCCACGAAATAGTTAGGCAGATTAAAAAGTATATGGAACCATGGTATTTTTGCTAAACATCTTAGAAAGACTTACATTCCTCCCTCTGTCCTCACTACATCCTCTCTCACGTTGGCTACTCTTGATATTATTGCTCCCAAAAAAATGCTATTCTAAAAACATTAAGGCAAGCCTTGGTTATCTCAAGAGTTAAAAACCAAGAGATCTACCCTGTTTTCAGCAAAAATGCGATGGGCTAAAGATAAATGCCCCTATAAACATACGGATCTTAGACATACTAGGACAAATTATTGCAAAGCCGTGATAGAACCCAAAAAACATTATCTGGCCACGCAAATTAAAAATTCCAGTAATAATTTGCAGGAACTATTTAAAGTCATCAACTCTATGCTTGAACCAGCCTGTTTAAACACAACCTCAAGTCCTGTAGCAATTCCACCACATACACGCCACCACACCACGTTCTCCTCCAAAGTCTCAAAAATTCAGAATCAAATTTCAGCCACAAATCTGATCTTTCCACAGTCGAAACTACTAAAACTAGGTGGAGAACCTTCCAATCTATCACGATAGATGAGCTCCTTATCATGATCAGAGGGATCAAATAATCTAGCTGTCCAGGGGACCCTTGTCCTGTCCTGGCTAATAAAGGAAGCAGTGTTAGATCTAGCCCCCTTTCATTCTCGAAATTGCAAACCTCTCATTGTCTTCAGACTTTTTTTCAACCACACTAAAAGAAGCATTTATTTTGCCTGTATTAAAGAAACCATCCCTCGATTCACTGAACATAAATAACTACTGACTAGTATCAAATATTAAATTTTTAGCTACAATCATTGAAAAACGAGCCCTAAAACAGTT
The DNA here is from genome assembly GCF_040206685.1 of Ascaphus truei. Lineage (NCBI taxonomy): Eukaryota > Metazoa > Chordata > Amphibia > Anura > Ascaphidae > Ascaphus > Ascaphus truei. Next base: position 23,599,734 of record NC_134484.1, on the reverse strand, counting down.
TGTGAATCATCTAAGTCCTTGGAGGGGCTCAAGGGCTTACAACACTTTGGCCAAAGAGTTAAACTAAAAGACCATTTTATTCAAAAGATATCTATATATATATTTAGGCACTGTTCTGTGTATTTGTGTCTTTGGATGTAGTTGGGCTCTGTCTGTGTTTCATGTTCTGTCTCTGGTTTTAAATCATCTAAGTCCTTGACTGTTCCAGTTATTCATAATTTCCATAGTTAGAAAATCAGCCTCAAAGAGAATTCTTTAACACAATCCGGCTGATTTATGGCATCCCTTATGAATCTGCCATCTCCTTGGTTCTATTCAATATATATTGTATTGTTAAAGCCCTAGGGGACATTATTCGACTAGAACAAATTCAGTAGAGTATGCAGATGATGTCCAGTTGATGTCAAATATCTCCAACGGTCCTATCATCATGGTGAACTGTCTAAATAATTTCCTTAGTGACATCACAAATTAGATGACATTGAATTGGCTACAACTTAATGCCTCGAAATCCAAGCTGCTCCTTATAGACCCGAAAGCATAAACAGATGCTATGAGTAACGCCTTCAATAACCTAAAAATCCATAACTTCATCATCCCAAGGAAGGAGAAAGTGAGAAGCCTCTGAGCTATTATTGATGAAGACATCATTGAACATATTGCACCATTGTGAAAAACTGATACTTCCAAATCCATCGGCTGAGACAAATTAAATCGTTTCTCTCGAAAACCGACAGTACAGATAGTTGCTCAGGCGGTGGCCCTTTCTTGACTGTATTTTGCAAATTCTCTGTTGATGTGTCTCCAAAAACATAATATCAAATCTCTGCACTTGGTGCAGAACATCACAGCCAGTCTTATAGCATGCAAGGCAAGATCACATCTCGCCAGTATTACAAGATCTGCACTGGATCCCGGTGGAACAAAGGGTTTATTTTAAGATCTTGACCCTTACCTTTAAGGCTGTCAATGAACTAACCCCCCCTCACCCCCTTACCTTCAGGACTGCCTAATCAGTGACACCGCTATCAGGCCCTTAAATCTGCCATCATCCCTCAACTGATTGAGCCTCAGTTTAAGGTCAATAAAGCTGAAGGGAGAGATTTTTCACGAATAATCTCCCTGCTGCTTTAAGAAATCAGGAAGCTTTACTTCCAATTAGAAAGGAATCAAAACACTTATTTTTAAACAAAACATTGCAAACAGACACTAATAGTCACCTTTCCTGCTCCCATTTGTGTTTTCCATCTTTTGTTGATCTTCCCCGTTGTTCCCCTATATGTTTTCTTTCAGTAGGTCCCGGTTGTAGGTTTGTGTCCTCCCTAAGGCTAAGGCCCCGCTGCCTCAGTCGGTGCGCCCACACTGCATGCAGGCGGAGCGCTGAGAGGCAATTGACCACTACCTGCTGTCTGTAGGGAGCTGGAGGGGGGGGGGTGGCGTGGTTTCAGCAGAGGGTCCGTTCGTCCGTCCGCCCCCCCCCCCCACACACAACACAACACATATACACACACACTTTTCCCCCGCAGCTCCTTCCCGGCTCCCCTCCCAAGCCGCCTCCCTTCCGTAGCTCCTTCCCTCCCCTCCTTCCCTCATTGGCTGACTGCCGCACCACGTGACGCGTCAGAGCTGCAAATCACTAGGAGCTTGCAGCATCGGCCGGCTGACGCTTCACAGCACGCGAGTTACGTCGGAAGGAGCCAGCGGGGACCTCCAGACTGGAGGAAAGGGGCTGGTGGCCCGCGGCCGCCGGACGCAGCGGGACCAAAGCCTAAGTTCCTACATACGCTCTAGTACCGAGTTTCTTGGTGAGTAGCACGTTAGAAATAAATTCAAAATAAATAAAATAAATTATTGCTGGATAACTATATTAATATTAATATAACCCAATATGTTGTGCGTTGAAGTGTGCTACACCTGTATGTCCAGAAGAATGTGTATTGCAAAACAAAGTCCCAATGGAAAATATATAATGATATATGATGCTTACTTTCAAGTTGTTTTCCTAACTCTTCTTGGATAAGTCTTCTTAAAGTATCAAGGGACGGAGAGTCTCCCTGCAATCAAAATATGATAAAGTTACATTTCACTGAACTTTCAGCAATGCAGGTTTCAGGACTTAAATGAAGCAATAAATATCTTTAAAAAAGTAAAGAGAATTTGAGATGACACAAAAAATGTCTCTGATGTAGACTTGAATTATAAAGTGTTAAAAACAATATTGACCACATTGGATAGAGTGCAGAATCAAAAGAGATCTGATGTTTATCATTGCCACAATGTCATAGTATTAAAGTAAGGAAAGATTGTTAATTAAAATGAGCTAAGTGATACTTTTCTTTCATTCTGCACTTCTTAATACCAAGAAGGGACCGTATTGATTTTATGACACTTGTGAATTAAGTGAATTGGAACATTCAATACTGTGACTGCTTTCATCCATATAAAGTAGAAAAATAAGATGGAATGCTTAGATAAAATAATAGTTTTATCCAAATTGTTAATACTAATCTAAATATTTCAATAACACATGGAAAAGAAAAATGCAAAACATCTTAGAAACTAAAATACTGACAATAACCCGTTTTCTGTTATCCAGAACGTTACCCGTCTTCTAACTAAAACACTGATTTTGAAATTGAGCCTTTATCTGGGATTATTTATTTTATCACAAATTTATTTCTTCACTAGATAATTCCCAGTACAGGAGAAGAGTTCAGATCCATTCAAATGAATGGGAATAAAATATTCTCCAGCTTGCAGAAGACGGCTTCTCACCATATTGAGCAGATGCCTAAGTGCCCCAATGGTACTAATGTTGCACAATATTTACTAAATGTCGCTGATGTGTAAGGCATCTTATGTCAAATTCAAATGAATCGATCATAAAAAGCATTGCTGTATAGCATGGTTTAGTAAAGATGGTCCTTGGTAATGTTTAACAATACTATAACTGTCTCCTACTGCCCCCCTCCTCTTGCAGTCCATGTAACCCATTATTCCAAACATCTACATGACTCATCTGCTTCATGTCAGCTATTCCTCTATGGGAAAGATTATTCTATATGTTATTATGGCTTATGGAATAGAGCATTGCTGCAGCAGACATGTGCATACTGTGTGTATACTATCTAAAAATATAACACAACATATGACACTGATTACAAATACATATGCATTTGGTAAAGTATTGCACATCATTGTAAAGACTTTTAAGAGTTCAGTACCCTTGGACCAGTTAATCCGGGCTGTCCTGGTGAACCTGAAGTTCCAGATGCTCCTCTTTCTCCTGGAGGTCCTTGGGGGCCTATTAACCCTGTGTGTCCTTTATGTCCAGGTGCACCAGATTCACCTGCTTGACCTTTCTCTCCCTGTGGTCCTTTATCTCCTTTGTTACCAGAATCCCCCTATTAAATAAGAACAAGGATATAAATTAAATGAATAAACCCGGATTATCAAACACATGCACAAGTATACAGTACTGTATATGCATATATATAAATATATATATATATATATATATATATATATATATATATATATATATATATACACACATGCACACGTATGCAGTACTGTATATGCAGTATATATATATATATATATATATATATATATATATATATATATATATAGGTTATGGTGGGTAAAAAAAGTGACTAAAACCCTCCACAGTAAAGCATAAAGCAACTGTAAATATTCCTGTATATTCATTTGCATGTCTTAGACAGGTCTGCAACCCTGTCTTTCACCATTATCACCCAGCAAACAGCACTTCCACTGCAGCAAGGGATTCTGGGAAATGACATGCAAATGAGCACACAGTGCAACCTTTTATCTCATGCTCACATTACATGAGCAACCCTTAGTCAATGCATGCTGCTTTAAACACAGCTTTTAAACTCCGTAAGCCAACCTCACACTGATGAGACCCATCAAGGTTGAAACATGTCTGTGAGTGGGTTAACTGACTTTGCATCTCTCAAGTCCTTGCTTAAAAGCTGTGTTTAAAGCAGCATGCATTGACTAAGGGTTGCTCATGTAATGTGAGCATGAGATAAAAGGTGGCACTGTGTGCTCATTTGCATGTCATTTCCCAGAATCCCTTGCTGCAGTGGAAGTGCTGTTTGCTGGGTGATAATGGTGAAAGACAGGTTTGCAGACCTGTCTAAGACATGCAAATGAATATACAGGAATATTTACAGTTGCTATATATATATATATATATATATATATATATATATATATATATATATATATATATATATACACACACACACACATACAAACATACACACACACACATATATATTTCCATTTGCTATATATATATATATATATATATATATATATATATATATATATATATAAAATCAAAAAATAAATAGATGATACCGTTCTGTGGCTAACGAAATGCTTTTAATTGTGCGAGCTTTTCAGATACACTGATCTCTTCTTCCGGCGATGTTACTGATTATTGACGCTCGGCTAACACGGTACTGATACCTCTACATGTGTATATATATATATATATATATATAATCAAAAAATAAATAGATAATACCGTTCTGTGGCTAACGAAATGCTTTTATTTGTGCGAGCTTTCGAGATACACTGATCTCTTCTTCCGGCGATGTTACAATGAATGAAGCATGGATTACTTAAAAACAGTGTCTCTTGGAATGTTATCTGTGCTGTTCCTTCCCCCGGTGTGGATGTGTTTTATGGCTAGAGGTGTCAAAGGGTAACTGAAGGCAAGTGAAGAAAGAGTGTGTATGTGTATCAGTGTGAATAAAAATGAATGGAGAGCCCACAGTATAAACAGTGCTCTACACAAGGTGTGTGTGGAGTGAGAGGGATATAAATGGTGTGGGTGGGTGTGGAAATGTGAGAGTTTGTAGCACAACTAAAAGTGTGTGTGGATACTATGTGGTCCCTATTGGTGTATAGGGATGGAAAAATAAGGAGTATTAGTATGTGTGAGAGACAGCTGTGTGTGCATACATATAGCAAAGTATGTACAGACATGGCCTTTAGCGCTCATGGGAAGAGAGTTCGCTAGTGTCAGTAATGTTTAGGCCACTGCTAAGTGTCCCGAACAGTTGCATAAATTTGTATTCATGCAACCGTCTCTCTTTCGGGGTTTTAAGATTACCTTTGAGTATGGCAACCCTCAGTTCATATTATATATATATAATTACACATTCACATATACATGTACTTATATACGCATGTATAAACGCCAACACTATAAATTTATAGTGGTGTTTTTGTAGGAGAAAAAAGCATATCTAAACTACAATAAATAATTTAGCTTTAAAAATAAATGTGGTACAAACACACACGTCAGCGCTCCTTGTGATCTTGGGTAAGTCACTTTATCTTCATTTGTCTCAGGCAGCAAAATTAGATTGTAAGATATATGGTGCAGGAAATAACACCCAACATTATTATTATTATATTCTACATCTACAACATAATATATTGTGTCTATGATCAGCGTCTTGTGACTTTTGGCAACGTTATCTTCCTAATTAGGGAACTGTTAGGGAAGAGACTTGTACAAAAATTCAACAGAGTATTATTATTTAGAAAAATATAAAGTTATACATACCCGTTCCCCTTTAGATCCTCGTTCCCCTAATTTTCCAGGTACACCCTGTAAGGATAATATACAGTATATATATATATATATATATATATTTTCACCAAACCATTTTCTAGGTATGCTTTAAAAACACAATATGGCTTTATGTCATAGAATGATGGAAAACACTAAAATGTTTAGCCCGAGAGGCAACACGGCACATTGCTGGTGTGAAACTCTCTCCCCAACCTGTTGCTGCATAGAGTGTAGGAAATGCTCATAATAAAACAGATGCATTATGGATTAAGCATGGAATTGGTTTTGAAGGTGAGGATAATGTTTTGTGTGTGTGTATTTGTCTCTTCATCTGTCATTCACTATTATGTTACTTTCAATCTCAATTTCCATCTTTTGTCTGACCATAAAGACACAAGTATCAAAAATGTGCTTCTGTGATTTCACTCCATACTGTACATTTCTCTAGAAAGTGTCTGATGTCTAATTTAACCTGTTCCACTTCTACTAGAGGACTTTGGAAGATGATACAGTTCTCTATATAAATGTTGTGTTGTAACATAGCTCAATGCTCATGTATATCTGTGTACATATTCTGAAATTGTGATCTCTACAAAGGTCTTGATAAACAGTGAAAAGTATTATTTTAAGGCAACTGGAAGAGATTTTTCTGTGCTGGCAGTCTTCTGATATTTGCTGGGTCACTGGAGGAACTTCCAGTACAACAATGGAGAAGGCGAATAATACAAGGGGCTCTCCTGCCTCAGGCTGCGCTTATAGTGCCGGGGACGGCGACAGCGACGCCGCATCAAAACAAATGCATTACAGTAAGCGCGACGGAGCGACGGCCTGGTCGCGATCGCTGGAAGTCATCTCAATTTGATTTTTCCAGCGACCGCAGCCGGACGTCGCTGGAGCCGTCGCTATAAGCGCAGCCTAAGACATAATGATGTTGTTGAGACTCCAACAATGTATCTAGTCGCGTAAATGTAGGAACTACGATTGTCGATATTCCAGAAGTTGGACATGTTTCAACGACAGTCTATTCATAAAAAATACTGTATAGTCAAAGTTATAAAAAAATAAACGTAATTGTTACCTCTTTTCCTGGGATCCCAGTCTCTCCAAGTTCTCCCTAAAATAAAAATGATTATTTTATCTTTTCATTATAAACTGGAGCAAATTGCAGGCTTTTGGTCTATGGGAGATACTTATTACACTGTATTAGCACCAATCGGGGCGCTGGCTCACAGAAAATCCATTCACTTGAAATGGGAGTTGCATTGAAGTAATGCCCTGAGCAGCACTTTCTCAGTTTAATGAATAACCCCCCAGGTATCTTATTCATCATTTATTTTTTTATATGTACATGCAAATAAACATAAAGAAGCATAATTAACATGGAAGTAAAAGTCAATGCATACTGTACGAGGTATATTGGAAATAAATATAAGAACAGAATCCATATGGGTAATTGTCATATTAAAACAGGAGTTCATAATACGTTATGGTCAGATGCATTGTGGTCAGATGCATTGTAAATTCTTCAGTGTTTGATAGAATTTTCAAATGACCAGAAAATTACAGGGAACACTTTAGCGACGCCTGGGGAACCGAAGAGATCATAGGAACCCTGGTTGAAAATCACTGATCTAGACTTAAAGATGCTATTATATTGTATCTCGATACCAGCTTTGTTTACCTCCTTTTTAGTTCCTTGTTCAATCTGTCTTCTATTCTGTATTCAACATTTCTCAATGGGGCTTCACATAAAACACTAATATATAACCTTGGGTTATAAAGTTTGCTAATAACATTTACAGTTTTAGTTGATATAAAATCCCAGACTTTACTTACTCTAGGTCCCTGAGGTCCTTGAAATCCAGGCATTCCAGCGCTGCCAGTTTCTCCTTTGTTCCCCTTAGGGCCCTGAATTAGATGAGAAAGCATTCGTTAGAAAAGATTAATCTTTAAAATGATATATATTTAAGTTCAGGCCTATTCCTGGCATTCATTTTTATTTCAGTTGAAATTTGCTACTTTTTGGGGGCGTAACTTGTAAAGACAAAAATTAAAAAAAAAAATCAAAATCTGATATCAAAATATGTATACAGTAGGAATCTGATTCTCTGCCTAAAATATATTTAAAAACATACAGGACCCCTCTAAGCTCACATTGAACCCCCAAAATAACCACAACATATATATATATGCGTATAAGTGTCAAAGAGGAGTGCTACTGAGCATGGCAATATATATTTAAAACCAGAGACAGAACATGAAACACAGACAGAGCTCAGTGCTACATCCAAAGACACTAATACACGGTACAGTGCCTAAATATATACATATAGATATCTTTTGAATAAAATGATCTTTTAGTTTAACTCTTTGGCCAAAGAGAAACTAAAAGACCTGTTTTATTCAAAAGATATCTATATATATATATCTATATATATATATATATATAGATATCTTTTGAATAAAACAGGTCTTTTGAGTAGGCAGTAACATTTATTAATTAAGGGTTCGCAAAACCAGAATTTTCTAGCAGGGGTGCACAATGTATAAAAAGGTTGGGAAATACTACTATATGATATGGCATTATTGAATTACACTATCTCAAACATGAGACTTATTGCTGATTGCTCATGCTAAGTGATTGGCCCTCTAAAAACCCTTTTTTAGCAACATGGTGAACTCATGACATGTTTAAAATATATTTTATTTAAAACCAGAGACAGAACATGAAACACAGACAGAGCTCAGTGCTACATCCAAAGACACTAATACACGGTACAGTGCCTAAATATATACATATAGATATCTTTTGAATAAAATGATCTTTTAGTTTAACTCTTTGGCCAAAGAGATATATATATATATATATAGATATCTTTTGAATAAAACAGGTCTTTTAGTTTCTCTTTGGCCAAAGAGTTAAACTAAAAGATCATTTTATTCAAAAGATATCTATATGTATATATTTAGGCACTGTACCGTGTATTAGTGTCTTTGGATGTAGCACTGAGCTCTGTCTGTGTTTCATGTTCTGTCTCTGGTTTTAAATAAAATATATTTTAAACATGTCATGAGTTCACCATGTTGCTAAAAAAGGGTTTTTAGAGGGCCAATCACTTAGCATGAGCAATCAGCAATAAGTTTCATGTTTGAGATAGTGTAATTCAATAATGCCATATCATATAGTAGTATTTCCCAACCTTTTTATACATTGTGCACCCTGCTAGAAAATTCTGGTTTTGCGAACCCTTAATTAATAAATGTTACTGCCTACTCATCAGGCTGTTGCTAACAAAAACGGATTGACTGATCCCAGTCAGTGGATGCAAAGCATTGTGGGGAGTGACTTTAGACGGTCCTGCGGTAATTGACCGCAACACCACACACGACAAGGTGCAGTTTGGGGTGCACCACCCCCCAAAGGCTCCGAAACCCACTATACTGCCTGGAATCCGCCATTCCATATTTTTTGGGGAAAACTTATTGGGCACACATTATGAACCCCTAATTTCCCACATTCCTCTGTTTCGTTTTCCAGACATGCAGCAAAACCACTGCAGGCTTTAGGCAAAGCTCATATCTACATTCTGCAGATCCAACAATATACAAATAATCTCCTGTGAAGCGATTACAGTATGAGCCAGTCTGGGCCTTACCACTATTTACTAATGTTAGCTATATCTCTTCACTATATAACTACAATAAATCAACAGAAAATACAGTATTTCCCATAGCTCCCATTACCTGACAAGAGCAGTACAGTTTCTTCTGTGAGGTATTGGCCTGACTTACTACACACGCATATTAGGAGGAAGCTGTGGATCTACATAAAACTAGAAAACCCTTTGTGATTAACACATCTTTGTATACTTACAGAGATACCTGGAACGCCAGCGTTCCCTGGAGGGCCAGATTGTCCACCTTTCCCCTGACAAAAATGAATAGCAAGTAGATTATAGTAAGGGAATAATAATAAGGATTTGCATATACCACATACATAAACCCTATGTGAAAATCCATTGCCGAGACAAATATCCCATTTTTGCAATAACAATTTTAAGATCCACATTTTTATTTTGAACACTTATCGAGCAGCTTTAGTAAATGAAAGCTATATAACGTTTTTGATGATAATTTATAGGTATATGCTCAGTAATAGATCAGAGATTTTGATGCACTCCTTATATAACAAAACAGTTCTTATTGACTTAATCAATTCTATGTACAAGACATTACAGTTGAAGGAAACATTGTGCTGTTCTTTTTTATTTTTAACTAGTGTTGCCCCGGTTTTGTAGCCATCACAGTCTATATTTACTAAGCAGTGTTACTCCCTAAGACACCAAGGACAGTAAGGCCAGTTACATTGTGGAATTCATTACCCAGGGAGACTGTGATGGCAGATACAATAGATATCTTCAAAAAAGTTTTGACATCTTTTTAGAACTGAAAGGTATACAGGGATATACCAAATAAGTACACATGGGAAGGGTTGGTCCAGGGAGTAATCTGATTGCCAATATTTGGAGTCAGGAAGGAATTTATCTCCTTCTTTATAATTTATGTATTTATTATTCATTTGTATTTATTTATGAGATATCATTGGGGTGTATCTCATTGTATCACTGGGGTCTTTTGTTTGTCTTTTGTAAGTACGGATATAGGGTAAAGTATCTGTCATCTAAATTTAGCATATGTTGAACTTGATGGACGTACGTTTTTTTCAAGGTCATCTTCTATGTAACTATGTAACCATGTGGCCTATCACTTCAGTGGGGCAAAAGGGGGTCATATTTACTTATCAGTGTCCTTCCATAAGACACATTTCGACACTGGAAGACATCTTAACACATACAAGTCAATGGAAGGAGCCAGATTGTGTCGTATGTAGTAACACTACTTAGTAAATATGTGTCTTCCAGCAATGGAATGGGCCTGATTGGTGTTACTGGGTAAATATGTCTCCATATCCCTACTATTAGCTCCTCTTGAACTTGGTAGACACCAATAAGTTATCAATAACTTCAACGTTTTTCAAAGATTGACCATTTTTTCTGAGAGCATTCTCAGAAAGATCCAATATTCCTGTAAATGAGAAGTACTCCCTGTGCATCAGGCATCAACAATTAGATTGTAAGTTCCATGGGGAAAAAGTATACATTTATACAGTGTATGAAAAATATGTAATTAATGCTATTCATTATTGTATTTAGTAGTAGTAACACTACTCCATAAGGCCCATTCCATTGCTGGAAGACACACATATATATTAGTGTTTTTCTATTCTCTTTATGGTATTCTTTACTATTATTATCATTTAAAAATGGATTCTATATGTTTTCATACAAACTTATTTTGTTGCATTTTTATTAAAATTAGGATTCGTCTAGGATATTTTCATTATCATTATGAATAGAAGAAAACTTACAGGTGGTCCACGTATCCCTCGTGGTCCCTGATGTCCTGGGGAACCTAGGTCACCCTAATGTAATAAATAAAACAGGAGTCAGTCGAGCAATTCTTTTTACTATTTCAGAATACAGAAGTGTTATACAAAAGAAATCTTAGAAGCAGTTCTAGGGCTGAAAGAGCGGCTCAGTGAGTAAAGGCACTGACTCTGAAAACAATGACATCGATAGATTGGCTCCTTGTGACTCAGGCACAAACATTAAATTGTAAGTTCTACACGCAGGGTAGTCGACTGGGACAAGTATCTCAGGTACAGTGGCTTCCGGACCCCTGGTTTATGCCGGGCACCGGCTCTACCCAGCTGCTGACGGTCCTCTCTCCCATGCCGGGCTTCCCTCTCTGCCAAGGCTGGGCCTCTTTCACACCGGTGCGCGCCGGAAGCTGAGCGCAATTTCGAAGCGGTTCTAGCTTCCGGTGCACACCAGCGGGAGAGACCTGACCTGGCAGAGAGGGAAGCCTGGCATGGGAGAGATGCTCGGCAACAGTCGGGGCACCAAACCACCCCAAAGCTGTGTGTATGTGTGTGTGTGTGTGTGTGTGTGTGTGTGTGTGTGTGTGTGTGTGTGTGTGTGTGTGTGGTGAGGCGGTTGTCTCTTGTGTGGAGGGGGTTGTATTGTAGTGTGAATGGGGTAATTAAGTGATAGTGGAGAGAGGGTGTGGAAGAGTGAGTGAAGTGGAGGGAAGAGTGAGAGACAGATGTGTGAGAGGAGGGGGATCGCGAGGGGGCTTGAAAGGGGGGCATGCAAGAGGCTGCCAACATGGGGGATAAGGGGAAGCCTGGTTAAAATTCTAGTCTGGGGCCTGAGAAATCTGCCTGCAGCCCTGTCTACACAGCAGTGCCTATAAAATTCTATGTACATTGTGATGTTCACAGTCAGTGCTATATAAAGAAAACAAATACTATTATTAATGTATCTTGGATTGAGATAATAAAAGCAACCCCCATACCCCTCCCATACTGATAAAGAAACAGAAATCTTAGATTAGCAGTAATTCAGAAACATGAGGTTTACCATCTTTTTTCATTTTTTATTTTATTTGATACTGTATGTTAATTTGTATTAAGATTTTGGAGAGTTTCCCTGAATGATTACTTTTATGATTTAAGTTGTGTATCTTTTCCATGAGTTTATATATACGATTGGGTATGTTCATTAAGCTCGGATAATGGCATTTCCACGGAGATGCATCTCGCTGTGTTCATTCACCAATTCCCACGTGGCAAGAGAGGGGGGACAATCAAATACAGAGACCAATGTACAATATCAATAGGCCCATTTGCTTCTATAGCCCAAATCCATTATTCTCCACTCAACATAGTGCAACAAATAAAACCTGGGAAATATGCAACTTAGCTCATTGAAAATGTTTTACATATTTTTTATTTGGATAATTCCCAAGTAAAGTATCATCCCACCTGTCATTCTGTCTCCCCCTCCCTTTCCGGTGTGACTTTCCGGGTATTTGTTTTTTTGGACAATTTTTAATGAATATATAATTATAGATAATATATGTGTTTGCAATTAATGTTACATGAACATGTACTAGTTTCTGAACATAGGTGGCTCTACAATAAAGTCTCCCGGGTATGAAACTGGGGCAAAACAAAAAAAACTGCACCCGATTTAGTAAAGTGGAAAATCCAATTGAAAGTGCTGTGCTTTTTTACCTAACTTTTACAGCTGGAGAATTTTAATACAGTACATTACCCCAAAGAGTGGAGGGGAAGTTGCCAGCATCATATAAACTTGAAAACTGCTGATACAGGTTCTGGCAAAGCTTCGTGCCAACAGAAAACGGCAAGTTATTTTATCTAGTCCTGATGCCAGCAGAGTGAATGTCATATTTCTAAATAGGAAATTACACTCCACTGAGCAATGGTTTTAATTCAATTTTCCATGAAACCTACAACGATGGTTTAATACCTTCAGAATTAACACATTGAGAAAAAAAAAAGAGGCAAACAGCGCGCTGCCAGGGAGTCAGGTGGTGAAAAGTAATATCCTATTAATTACTGAATAAATAGGATATTTATTACTGAATATATAGGATATTACTTTTCACCACCTGACTCTTTGCTCTGGATTTCTATTTCGATGGCTGGCACGCCACAGTGGACCACAAGAGACTACAGGAGTGGGTAAGACTCTTACAATTATTCTTTATGACCATTATAGATGAGTACCTTTACCTGGATCATTCATATAAGGTGTATGTGAGGTGAATTGAGCATTATTACGCTTCCTCTAAATACCTTGATCTTGGTATATATTGGTGACTCACAGGCCATTTTGAAATATACCTACTCTGCTATAGTCCATTTGGGGCCCTTTAAGATTTATTGACTACTGGATGAAGTTTATTAACGGTTGGAGCACCCTTCCCCCCCCTTGGACACATAGAATTAACACATTGCACCGAGCTACTGTATATTTACTAAGTGTCGCTACACTGGAGGCCACGATGAAAGGTGCCTTATAGAGTAGCAGTGCGTAGTACCCTGTATGGTCCTTTATGTCCTTGTGCCACCGGAGGCACTTTAAACATTCAAATAATTATAAACATTGCACTGCTTGCCTGCCCCCCATGCCCTTAAACTTTAAAAAAAACTAAACCGTGGAATGTGAACATTACAGTGAGCTCGGGAGTAGCAAGTGTGTGCAACAAAAATGCTGGGAAGCTGTTCTTCAGTATTAAATACTCTTTCTTTGATACATATGGTACAGATTTTGTGCCACAGAATTATACACTTTTGTCTTTATACATATTGTACCTGTAAGTCCCACTATGTTTATGTTTAAAAGCATATAAATATGTGCTGCATTACCTATTACCCTTCTGTCTTTTCTCCTACTGCACCTCCCTGGTTGTTCCTCACACGCTCATCCCTTTTCTTTCACTGCACCAGTGCTTCAAATATCACCATATACTATATATTCTTTTTGTTATTTTCCCTGTCAGCCTGTCTTTTCCAGATAAAGAGTAAAGGGCATTTACTTTAATTTCCCACCTTTTACTTCCATGTTTATCTTACTTTACCCACCCAGCCCCGCAGGTGTACTCTCAATCATGTTCCATTCTATTACCTTAGTTAACCGGCTCACAGAAGAGCCTCTCTGTGGCATGCTCGACGAAAACAACCACACATTTTGTTTGTTTGGCATGCAATATTTTATAATATTGAGTATTTAACATACTGTATGTGTAGTTGTGACATAATTAGTCCCATCATTGTTTGTTTTGGTGAATACATTTGTATTCATTTAATTTCAGTTCCAGTTCATGTAATCCAATAAATCATAACTCAGTACATGGAGATATACAGAAATGTTTTGGGCTGATTGAATCCCAGGCATCATTAGGAGCATAAAAAAATACATCAACATATACTCCAGTATAGGTTTGTGCAGAATAGTTGTACAGCCCGGTATGAAGCACAGTACGTAGATTCAAAGGGGAAGAAATATTTAATGTACACCACAAGCGGATATATGCCCTCATCTTGATCATGAATTACCAAGGTCCTGGCAAGGTCATTTATATAAAAAGAAACCTGTGTAGAGACACCTAGGCACAAAAAGGAACACACCTGAAATTCCTGGGATACATGCTAATAAGATATGCAAAGTACTGTATATTTAAATTAACATGTTTACCAGGTATCCCAGGTTTCTTTCTTTTTGTGCACACGTGTCTCTCCACGTGTTGTTTGAAGGTTGATATACAGGCACTTCTTAGCCTCATTACCCGACTCTAAAGGAGGTCACATCAGATTCAATATAACATTGGCAGTGTGGGTGCTGGGTGGTAGGTGCAGGCTGAGCGTGAATAAGTAGATAGGAAAAAGATGGGCGCCAGGAACTTTCATAAAACAAAAAGGTGTTTTATTTGACAGGGGTCAAGAAGGCTCCACAGATATTGATGTACTTGGCAGAAAACATGTGGCAAACAATATACTGTAAGTATATGGTATTAACAGCGGACGCCCTGCACTTCCAGAAATGTTGCTGCCTGCTCTCAGGAACACGTTACTATACTTTTGGGTCTCATAGTATTTGGTCATCTGACTTTAAGTGTTGTCAGGGGTGTTCTTTACTTGGACATTAGTGACATTATTAACCCTTGTGAATAAATACTAGTGTTGTTTAGAAACAGTGTGTTAAGTTTGCTACCTTGTGGCTGAAGCATTACCAATAGATATTGTTGCACATATTGCAGGATTTCTTCAGCTTTTTCATTTGGATAAATTTGCTACCTTGTGGCTGAAACATTACTAGTAGATAGATTGTTGCACACATTGCAGGGTTATTTCAGCTTTGTCATTCGCTTTTTTCAAGGGAGTTCTTGCACTATAGGGGTAAGGGAAGTACCAGGATAATTTTGGTCTCTGGGAACGGGCCAGAAGAAGGGGCTAGGAGCCCCGAAACATTACATTGTCCCCCTTATTCCCCTGTTTTATCCCCCTCCTGTTTTCCCTTACCTCCCTTCCTTCCTTTTTTGCCTATTACACGCAGTATATTATCAGATACCATTTGTGGTTTGACTGTATAGACTAGAATAGCATCATTGTCCATTGCAAATTGTTTGCCAGATCTGTAGTTATTTTTTATAGTAAAATTTATTTTTTTGCCGTTTGTGTCGTTTTCACGTATTTTTCTATTTGAGTGCTGGGAACACTTTCTTTGTTTCTTAAACAATATACTGTATATCGATACTTCATTCCCGGTAGCTCTCACTCCTATGATGGGGAAGTACTTCACTTGTTACCCATAGTAAAAAACAGATTGGCAGTGCTTAGTAATACCCCAGCACTTGTCGAATATGCCTTTCATGCATACACTTTGGGCTCCTGAACAAGCAACCCGCTATTATGTATTGCATTCTTCCTCCATACCTACTCTATCAGGAATGCACAGGGAACGTTCTGGTTGGGCCATTCCAAACATACTCCAGAGTTACTATACCAAGAACTCCTATCAGGAGCATGCTACATCTTTCTCAATAGTGAGAACAATCATAATCCCTTACTACTGGCGCTTACTTAGATTGGGGCATGTTTCTTAACAGAAATCAAATATCTTAATACACTTGACTATACACACAAACCCATTTATAGGACTCACAGCGAGGACCTCAGTCAGAACTCTGAAGAACCTGCTTCCAGAACGTAAGGTGGAACTATATATACCCTCTATACTCCTTATTGTGACATCACAGGTCACAAGACATACTCTACAGGGTAGGGGCAACACCAGAGTGAGCCCACCCACTTAAACAGTTAAGATCGTTAACCCCTTATAAAACTTGTAGTCCCCAAAGAGGAGGCAATTTACTGTAGCACTTGGAGCTCTTGTAAAATAGGTGTCTCTCTATCTTTCTGAATGTGTGATTAGTGGAGGGAGGCAGCATTTCATACATTCGCACAAAAGTAGGCGAATGTCCCTTTTTTAAACCATATCTGCTGCTAAGAAGAAATGCCACATTCGCAAATTTGAAATTCTGCAAATAATTTGCCAATGTCTTCTCACTATCCCTGGTGTTTTGGTTTTGCATCTGTATAGATATTGATCCTGAAGGGAGGATTACTGATCAGAGATTACATAAATGTATATCTTTCAACTTCGAGCGTACAGCACTATCTATTTGTGTCTCTCATTTAAATCAGTTTGCAAAACATTGATTGACATGGTTAATTATATTGAGAAGGATGCTTGCAAAATATAATTAAGTGAGGGCATATATCTTTTAATGAAGAAATTCTTATTTATTTAGATTGGCAAAATAAAGTGTGTATATTGGCTGTTGGCTGCATTCAGCATTGACACTTACGTCTTTTCCTGGGGATCCTTCACGTCCTGGAGGACCTGTCACACCCGTCTCGCCCTTAAAAGAAGAAAAGAAAGGATTCATATTTAATCAAACAACCCAATCCCTTTATATGTTGTTTTTTTTTATTAGCTCTGTGGCGGCTAATCGTCGATTTTATATGGGAATTTCTCTCATCCCCCTAGGACGACCTCCCAATTTCTTGACAACTTTGCCGCCTGGCTGCCTCACTTCCACTCTTCTCACACTCCTACTGTCATCCTGGGAGACTAACATACCTATTGACAGGGCTCAAGAAATACGCTCGACCATGGCGAGTTGATCTTGGCAGCTGAAAGTAGTGATTTAACCCCCTCCTTCTCTCACACTCACATACCTGCCTTCGGTAGAGCAGGGCAGCAGAGGAGGAAGACGGCGGACGGTGGCAGGAGAGGAGGACTGAAGACCACGGGAGCGGAGTGGTACAGGAGGAAGACATCTGGCAGCGGGAATAGAGGGCCGAGGACCATCATGTCAATGGAGGAAGGCAGAAGAGGCGTTAGGCAGCGGGCGGCGATGGCAGGTGAAGAGCATTGACACCATGTGAGCGAAGCAGAAGAACTGCCGGATAGGAGCTGCGCTGTAGCAGCGACAGACCTCGGAAGTCAGTAAAGACTTCCATGTCGGACCACTAGGGCGCACTCCTCCTGAGTCGTTCTCCTATGTCGCTCACATGGTGTCAATACTCTTCTCCTGCCGCTGCTACCACCATCCACTAACGCCTCTGCTGCCCTGCTCTCCTGACATGGTGGTCCTCTGTCTTCCTCTCCTGCCGCCAGCTGTCTTCCTCTTGTGCCACTCCACTCCCGTGGTCTTCAGTCCTCATCTTCTGCCGCCGTCCGTCATCTTCCTCCCTGCTCCAACGAAGCCAGGTAAGTGAGAGAAGGATGGGGTGAAAGCAGGAGGGGGAAAAGAGCGGAAGAGGAGAAGGAGTGGGTGAGAGCGGAAGTGCACACTCAGTTGTACAGTGCTATTAAAAAATATATTTTGGGGGGTGGGGGGCGAGTTCCATTTTTATCTGGCGAGTTACATTTTTCATAATTTGTCAAGCTTTGCCTATTGACAATCCCAATACCACTTCAACCACTCATTCTCTCATTGACCTCCTCCTATTGTCTCTCAATGGACAACTGCTCCCACAATGCTCTGTCATTGGGCCTCTGCTCTTCTCACTCTATATCCCTTCTCTTGGTGAATTAATACAATCTTTTGTCTTTCAGTATCATCTCTATACTGATGGCACCCAAATGTACCTCTCCTCTTCTAACCTCTCTTCTATCCCATGTCACCAATCCTCTTTGCAATCTCCTCCTGCATGTCCCACCGTTACTTGAAGCTTAACATGTCCTAAACAGAACTAATACTCTTTTCACTTTCCACTGCTAACCCCACACCCACAGTCTCCCTCACTGTCAATAATACTGTACCACAATCTCATAAACACCCCAAGTTCACTGTCTGGGTGTTATCTTTGACTCTGATCTCTCCTCACATTCCCCTAAGTCCTGTCATCTCCACCTCCAAAATATTGCCAGTATATGTTCTTTTCTCACTCATGATGCAACTAAAATTCTAATTAACTCACTCATCTTGTCCCGTCTTGACTACTGCAACCTTCTTCTAGTTGTAATTCTCTTGGTCCACTTGTCTGAACTTTAATTCACACAATTGATGCTGCAGTTAGACTCATCCACCTCACACACCGTTCTACTTCTGGTGCTCCACTATGCAAATACCTACACTGTCTTCCCATATCCTCTAGAATCACATTTAAAACCTAGCTCTGACTTACAAAGCTCCCAACGACCCTGCTTCCGCCATTACATCTCAGTCCCCATCCCCAAATATATCCCTACATTCTGCCCATGACCTCCGCCTTTCCTCCTGTCTTATTACTTCCTCTTACTCCTGCCTAAAAGACTGCTCCTATGCTGCATCCTCTCTCTGGCATTCCCGACCACACAAGATCAGACTCTCCCCCAGCTTTTAGACATATCAAAAGTAGCCTTTTCAAGGAAGCCTATAAGTCAAACCTCTAACATCCATCTCACCCACACTATCCTCCTTCAACCCTATTGGAACCAGTTGTGCAACTGGAAACATCTCTATACTATCTCACACCCTCTAACATCCACATCCTCAAACTTTAATTGGATCAGCTGTGCCGCAGGACCATACTCCCTCTTCAGGCAAACTCCATCCACAATGAGCAGCCGCTTCACCTTTTGTTTCAACATATCCCTCATGGATTGTAACGAGCAGAGACCTCATTACCTTTTGGATCTATTTGGGCTTGTTTGTCCTTATTTGGTATGAAACTCCGTTTATGTAATTATCAAATCGCTGTACCCCCATTATACCGTGCTGTGGAATATGTTGGCGCTTTACAAATAAACAATGATAATACTATTAATTACAATTGAATAAGCCCATAAGACCACAAGTGCATACAGATGCAACCATCGGATTGATTCTGAGGAATT
This sequence comes from Ascaphus truei, assembly GCF_040206685.1. Taxonomy (NCBI): domain Eukaryota; kingdom Metazoa; phylum Chordata; class Amphibia; order Anura; family Ascaphidae; genus Ascaphus; species Ascaphus truei. The sequence goes on along the minus strand of NC_134484.1, from coordinate 23,580,297 downwards.
CCATGAACATGTCGGGGAAAATCTTCAGCATAGTCCATGGACGCTGTAATGGCCCATCGGATTAACACAGCAGGGGTCCCTGCGTTTGAATGGGACACACGCTGTGTGAATCCTACTGGGCTGCAAGTCCATTCAAATGCAGGGACCACCGCTGTGTTAATCCGACGGGCCATTACAGCGTCTATGGACTATGCTGCAGTGTGTTTGCGAGATGCTTGTGAATATTCCTCATACGCTGGCTCAAAACCAGCAGTTGCACCTGTATGTATTAAACTACCAATAGTTTCATGTTACACTGTAGATACAACATATGATATAAAACTAGCTTAGAATAATTCAGACACCATATCAGAAAATACAAAACGCTTTGTTAAAACTTCTTGATCAAGTTTGTAATCATTATGTTCTGTATTCTAGATACAAGTGGATGTAATCCACTGTACAAGGCAAGGGGTGCGCAGATTACTCACTCTGGCACCAGGTAAGCCTGAATCTCCTCTGTGTCCCTTGAAGCCCTGCAAGAATGAATTCATTATGACCTTTTAACTTCAATATGGTATAAAAATAGCTTATTATTACGTAAGTTGTAATGCATATTTTTGGAGCAGCATAATAATAATTATTCGGTAATATTTGTGCAGAGGAAACATCTCAACTATAAAGGTTTCTTGTTCAGTTATTCCTATTTAAAAAAATATAGCCTTAATCACAATGATTTTTAAAAAAAACTATAATCCCAACAAAAACAATGTACAAATGTTATAAAGACCATATAAAAGAGTGTGTTTTTCTTCTAGGATCTACAGTGTGAAGCAAAGTTTTATATCTATATAAAATGTGTAGTTACAGCATATTTGTATTATGTTGACGTAAATAAATATGCACATAATGTTAACGTTTGCTTCGGGAAGAACGGGGAACCACAAATATTATCAGCAAATGGAACACATTGTTACCAGTGGATAGAAGTGGTCTGTATTAATACTCCCAGTCCCCTCCTCCCCTCCCCCCTCCCACCTACTGAACGTGGGATATAACCTGCTGAATCATAGCAGCACAACGGGGAATTACTGTACAGAACATACTATCACTTCATTCCACTAAGGAGTCTATTCATTAAAAGGGAGTAGTCATTCTTGGCCATTCACTTGATGGGTGTAAAGAATCAATAATGTCTATTGCACTTCAGTGCATAAACCAATAAAACCAGAGATGTAAAGATTGCTAATTTGTCAAAGCACAGCAGTTGCAAGACTGTAGAAATGCTGGTGCACAAAACAAAATGGTGAAATCAAACAATCAATAGGATTCACAGATATGGGGGATTGCGGAGTCCAAACATCCTCTTATAGCTTTTTGTCAATTAAAAAAATACAACAACAGAGAACTGTGCACATCTGATAATGGAAGTGTGGAAGTGTGGAAGCAACAGAACAACAATATTCACACAGTGTAATAAAGAAAAAGTTGATTTTACAATCCCTATAGGCCAAATAAAAAGCAGAAACAATGTGTGCGGTTATTCTCTTCCATGATCCCATACAAATCTGTGCACCATGCAACTCCTGCTACTGACACTCCCCGGGGTGCAAGCTGGAGTCCATGGGGCTAAATTGGAACACAATTCTTTGATACATAGGAGCAGGGTCATAATTCCCCCAGTTATGTTCTAAAGTAGCCTTTATACATAGACCTCTATGTAATGTATGCATCAAAGTGAGTGGTTTGGGAACACTGGTTTAGAGCAGGGGTGCGCGAGATTTTTTTTTTAGGTGGGTGGGGGGCATGGCGGTTAATCATACTCATCAGTGCGAGGCCTCTGTAACTCACTTACCTGAATTCAGCCGGCTTCGGGCAACGCATCGACATGAGAGGAGAAAAGGTGAATGGCGGTGCAACTGTCTTGAAGGAAAGATACCGACCGGACTGCAAGCTCCGCAGTACAAAATTACTTTATTGGCAAAACATTAAAAACAGTAAGAGAGCAACTCTTACGTGTTTCGTGTGGTCCCCCACGCTTTATCAAAGCGTGGGGGACCACGCGAAATGCATAAGAGTTGCTCTCTTACTTAAGTTCCATCACTATGCTGATGACATCCAGATCTATGTTTCTTTCCAGGGCTGGCCGGGGATGGCTGTTGCCACACTGACGGCATATCTAGATGAGATGGCAGCATGGATGGAGATGGTTTGGCTTAATCTCAATCCTGATAAGACTGAACTAATGATCATGGCTTTGGCAAGATGCCTGAGTATGAGACAGGGGGTTTGCGAGCTTCCCCTAATGAATGGTGTACAGCCGCTGCCCATGTTCCAGGTTCATAACCTCGACATGCTCTTTGACCAGAGTTTCAACATGCGAGCCCAAGTGGTCTCCGTTAAGTCTGGCTTTTTTTTATCTGAGGCTGCTACGGAGCTTGTGTTCACTCCTCATCTATGGACCTTGAGTTCATACCTTTGGTCCATACTATGGTCCATGCCTTTGTGTCTATGTGATTGGACTACGGGAATGCCTTATATGCAAAACTACCGGTGTACCTGATGTGGAGGCTCCAGACAGTGCAGAATGCTGCAGCTTGGATGCATTTCTCGCTTTCAGCATATTCAGCTTCCAATGATCTTCTGGGTTCAGTTCAAGTTGGCCATAGTGGCCTTATAAACCTTGCAAGGTCAAGGGCCTGCCGATCTGCAGTCTCGTTTGAAGCCGCGGACGGATGCTGGCTATGATCTCAGGTCCTCAGGGGGGTGTCCGCCTGAGTTCTGCACCCTGCGCTGGGTGGGCCTTCTCGTGTGCAAATTTAGAGTTCTGAAATGCGCTACCGCCAGAGCTCAGGTGTATATCTGCTTTACCAGTGTTTTGGGCTCGGTGTAAGAATGACTTCGTCTTTCTGGCTTTTCCTGTCTAACAAAACAATTCTATATCATTTGAATTTGTTTAACTGTAAAGTATTGCAGTGCCCCCTTAAGATAAATAAACGATGATGCCGACGTTCATACACATGAATGCATTAGGAACTGCTTGTCTACTTACATTAGCCTTTTACGCCAAGAAAAACTATTTTGTTGCTTTGTGGAGCATAAAGTGGTGCATGCTTGCAATTTATTATGACATATCATTTGCATATGTACCCCACCGACAACATGACAATTCAGCCTCTGAACCAACCCTGCAGCATAACTTTAGTTAGTAAAGAATGACATTTATGCATGTGCCACACACAATCTGCTACTCGTCTTTGCATCAGTTTTAAGACAAAATTACTTTTAGCGATATTTTATACTTAGGCACCTGTGAGGTATAAAGCTTGCACACTAACTACTTATTGATCCAATAAAATCCTATTGCTTTCTTACTTACTCTGCTCCTCTATGGTTCTGAGCATACTTACAGGCAATCCTCTGCTTCCCTCTCTGCCTGGAAGTCCGGGTTCCCCTGCTTTCCCCTATGAAACAGTACCACATTCAAAGATCATATTTCAATGTAAAAGACAGTAAAATTAAAAGTATTTTCTGTAAAATAAATACATAAATGTGATATAATCTTTTATCACACTAGTATAACGTCGGCGGTAGCCTATATTTACTCATTGGTTCTATGCCACGAGGCTCCTTAAGGTGTCTCCAAGCGCGGAAAAGTGTCTTATGATATAGCACTGCTGAGTTCATATGGGCATTGTCTTTTTGAAGATGTAGCCGACTTCATTACTCCCTTAGTGGGATTTGATGCGATATTCTAAGCCAGGAGTGGTCAACTCTAGTCCTCTGGGGCCACCAACAGGTCAGGTTTTGAAGATATCCCTGCTTCAGCACAGGTGGCATAATCAGTGGCTCAGCCAATGACTGATTGAGTCACCTGTGCTGAAGCAGGGATATCCTTAAAACCTGACCTGTTGATGGCCCTTGAAAACTGGAGTTTGCCAACCCTGTTCTAAACCAACACTGCCATTGAATCCTATGGAAACCGTGATATTCTGTGTGTGCACTGGGTATGTTTTGTTTTCTAGGTTGAATAATGAAGCCTGGTACAGTACATCTGTAGTTTCAGAGACAAATGCTCCTGATACGCTGTGTCTAGGGACAAATAGTAGCGACTGAAAACAATCTACAAACATTGTAAACTGCATTTTACAGCCAGATGTGCCATGGAATTACAGCGCTTTAAAAACACGTCTTCAACAACATCCTCAGTTATTGTCATTGGTAGGGAATATATATATTTTATGCCATGTACACTGATGTGCCCTGCAGGCTATAACACCCCTGCTAAGGATATCGCAGGCTCAGTGTAAACACTCCAATGCAATGCCTATGCTTAGTATTTGGTATTGATCAGCTGGCAAACAGCTTTCTTTACAACAAACACTACATTTACTTCTGTGCACACTTTCACTTTATGTGACAGATTATGTAAATAGGATTTATATTTATTTAGTGGAAGACAAACATTTTGACAGTATAACTATGTGTGAGTAAAAACATTGACTCGGGGTGAACCGTGTTTAATTCCCAGTGTCAGCTCCGTGTGACCTTGGGGTGTCACTTTATCTCCCCACCAAAATCATAGATTGTAAACTAATTTAACGCAGGGACTGTGTCGGTAAATTGTGAAGCGCTTTCAGTCCCATTGGGAGAAAAGCGCTACTGTATATGTAATTAAGTTATTATTATTATGCAGGGTAGTAATAATAATCTCATTGGTACCCAAATGTGTTCTGACGATTTTATCATGGAGGGCAATATATTAAAACTGTTTGAGTAATAATTGCTAAAAGCAATTTAGTGAAGGAGGTAAACATGCTGATTACAGCTTATGTTTCACCCATTACCTGATATATCTGAGGGTAAACAGGCCAGTACAGGAAAGACTCACAGCTGTTTGATCTTGAGCATGTCAATTATCTAGAGAGCTGGAAATTGAAACATTTTGGCTGACTCAGCTAATCAACTCAAGCGTTTGTAAATATGTTTGCCAGCGTGGTGCTGCTTATTAATTATAATTAGAATGATGATAATAATAATAATGACATACTGCTTCCCCGGGAAAGCCTGGTTTTCCATCCTTTCCTTCTTTTCCAGAAATGCCCTGAAACAATACAGACACAGTAAGCAATGTGTGTTAGGGGAGAAGGAATGACTACCCAGATACATACAAGAGTTGATGAAAGCAGCATTGCTACTTTATAGCATTCAGATTAAAACCACTGTATCCATTTTTTAGAGCATATGAAAAGATTTCCACCCTATACATTGCTATTATTTCTGAATTACCTTAAATCTCATTTGCAATTAAATGAAATACATAGAATGATGTCATATTCTTCCCTAAATATAAATATCACTTGTGAGCACATTCACCTGTCTCAGACAGGTTTGCAACCCCTGCTATCTTCCATTACCTCTTAGCATTCAATGCTAGCCAGGGATTCTGGGAAATGACATGCAAATGAGCACAGTGTCACCTATTACTTCAGGTCTATTTTAACATAGATCCCTATAAGCTTATATCTGCCGTGTTACACAGCTTTTCAGCACAGCCTGGGTTAAAAAAGTGCATAGTCAAATAGAACCTACTCACAGACGGCTGTTTGGACCTTTTGGGTCTCGGTGTGAGGCTGGTTATACTGGCTTTGAAATGCAACAAATATTCTCCCCTGAAAGTAAAGACATGGCCACACAACCCCCTGCTTTCATGCGGTGCACAGATTTAATTGGTGGAAAAGACAAAGCCGCAGTTTAATATATATATATATGATTCCCAGCAGAAAATGTTGTTTTTTAGGCTAGTCAAACTCCACTTAAGGGAAAAATATTAATTACATTTCAGTGAAATTGTTAACCCTACACTCATGTAAGTCCCCCTCCCACCATAATATTAAACCCCACCCTATTTATAGCCCTATAAATAACATATACACCAGGAAGGGCCACAGCTTTTAATGATAATCATGTTAAACATAACAAGCACATAAAGGGGCATTGCATGGCAAAGCCCACTAACAACCTAAGGGTTACGGATACCGTGCCTGAACACCTGCTCCTGTTCTCTGACCTAGATTGACAGTTCCCAAAGACAAGTCCGGAGCACCTCTTTAACCCACCATATATTAGGCTGCCTTGCTTACGGCCTTAACCATCTTTACCAGGGCCCACCAGCAATTCTATCCTCCCCATCATACAAAGCCAAAATAATCCATTCCTGTGATGAAATAGCACATTTTCAACCAGCAACATATACAAAGAAGCAACATACTGTATACAAATACTAACAGTTCAACAGTACACCCCATTACAAAAATCTATTAACCATCCCTGACAACCACATTCCCAACCTCCCCCATGTGTGTTCCCCCAATACCTGAAGGAGGATTGACACACAGGAGGGAGGGAACCTGCACACAAAGAGAGGAAGAGGAGAGCACCGTTCTGGGCTATTTATGCCCCCACAGATCCTGCCTTCCTTACAACAAACATCCCACCTCTTCCAAAACCCTGCCCTTCCTTCTCTTGGTCACAACTTAACCCTATAACTACTGGTATGGGGACCCACATCGCCAAGGTCAATGGCCCCCTCCATTATATTCCCGGGGGCTTCTTGACACTTAATCAAACATGGGCCATATATAATAAGTGGTATGGAGTGTAATTGTGCTGGAATGTGTTGTGTGGCCTAGAACTAGACTTGGAATAGAAACACTGCCATTAGTTAAATATTTAATAATTTAATAAGTCATAAGACACCTTCCAGTACCAGAAAGCATTTTACTTTCTGTTTTGTTCCAGGCAATTACATGAGCAGTAAAAGGTTTTCCGGTGCCAGAAGGTGTCTTAAGGCAAAGCACCACTCAATAACTACGGGCATATGTGTATACAGTAAATGCTATTGTGACCTAGTATTGCTGTTTAGGTTTACCGGTATTTCCAATGCAGTTTCAACTAAGATAAATGCAATAAAGTATAATACAAAAAAAAACTATATTTTTTACATAAATGAGAAAAATACGGTAAATCATTTTTTAATCACAAAGAACACATTCTTATTACTAATGTTTAAATCTGCCAGTAGATTCCAATGAGTCTCTAGCAGTTGTCTCAGGAATACTACTGCTTAGAAGTTAAAAGTAGAGAATGAATGTAGAAAACATGACGGATAATTATATACAAAAAGTTAAAATTGAGTCTGCTCACTGAAAAAAACTTCAGTACAGTATGCCTTTTTTCTCCCCATCACTAATTCTTAGTGCCCTTTGAAGAGTCTGCTGTTACACTTGGGACATATTGGGTTCTATTTACTAATATCTCCTGACATCAAAGCTAGGGCAGAACTATAGCCAGAAACAGCACCATGTTTACCAATGAATGGGGATCCCATTGAAAGCAATGGGGTTCTTTCCTCTGGTAAATCTCATGCAGTTATTTGGGTTTTGATCCAGCGTTGCACCGCAGAGACTGTAGTAAATAACCCCCATCATTTCCCAATTTTATTTTCATATGTACTAAGCCATGGCATCATCCAATAGAAGCTACAAATATGACAAAGTAATAATACAATAATTTTAGAAGAAGAAAAAACGAGGAAACCGCTGATTACTGCATATACTTTTAGAGTATACAGCAATTTCAATATAATTTTGGGGTCATGATTACAGCGTTTTACTTACCGGAAGTCCTGGCAACCCTGGGGGTCCCTGGGGACCTCCTGGACCCTCTTTCCCCTGCAAAGAAAATACCAGCAATTACAATTGGTTAAATGGGCTGCACTGATGTACTTGTGTATGAAGATGAGGCGGAAATTGCGCATAGGGGTAAAGGCTAATCAACTGCTAATAGCACATTCCCAATTAGCACAATTTTTTTTTTTATCAATAAGAGATGTTATCAGGTTTCCCACAAAACCTCAATGTTTGGAGAATAATTTGAAATGGCAATTTTTCCTGTCCTACAGTGTTTGATAGTTTCTGGATAGAAGGCTGCAGTTACAGTACACGTCTTCTGTTCAGCAATTACAGTAGATGCGGGACTGATGAAAGTAAGACAGCTATGGCGAAAGAATGATTCTAAAAAACGCAAGGAACAGAATTTAATGCAGAAGTTAATTTCAAGAACCGTGCCTCCCAAAAGAAAAAAAATATGTGTACATCAAATGTGAAGGTCATAAGACTTACCGACCTCCTGCAGTGTTTTTAAGGGAGCAATCCATGCAATATCCTACATGTGGTTTTTATTTATTTTTTAAATAAATCAGTTCTGTAGTATTAGATAATACTTGCTACATTTTTTTTATTCAACATTTAAAGGAAAGCCATCCAAGCCAGCAACACTTTTTGCACATTTTTTTTTCTATCTAGGATTGAAGCAGGGGGTCCCCGGAGCAGAACCCCATTCATTTCAGCACCTGGGACAGCGGCAGATTTCCAAATTTGCCGCCCCGAGGCACATGCCTGTGTCGGCCGCCTCCTTTCTGCCGACCTCCTGCTCCTTTGAAATCCCAGCGTCAGCGACATCACCAGAGTGACGCCGTACAGTGGCGCGTTGCAATAGAAACGTGAAGTCATAACGTCATTTGATGTCGCGACATCACATTGCCATGGCAACAAGACACGGTGTGACATTCCGGCCGGACGTCCGCAGAGTCACTTGATGCCGGTATTTCTAAGGAGCGCGAGGGTGGCAGAAAGGAGGCGGCCGACAAAGGCAAGTAGCTGCCCATTAGGCCTGACAGTGCGGCTAAATTATAAACTGCTGCCCCAAAATGTTGCCGCCTTAAACGGGCCTAATGGGCAATCTGACACTGTCCGAGGACCCCCGGCTTCCAGAGATACTTACCTCTCAAGTAGGTGCCGGTAGCAGCTCCCACTGAGCAAGCTGGGCTTTAATGTTTAAAGCTCCCGCATCACGTCGGCCAATAGAATGCCGCACCGATAACGTCACAGCTTCCTATTGGCCCGCAGGGTGTGAGATCTTTGAACAGTGGCATTAGGTGATCCCTGGCAGCCGAGGAGAGCTGCTACAGGCACCTACTTCAGAGGTAAGTATCTTCGGAAGCAGGGTGTCCCCAGTGCTGAAATTAGCAGGAGACCACTGGTCCAATCCTACATAAAGGAAATTACAAACACATTTGTCGGCTTGAATTGCTGCTTTAATGCCATTTTTAATGGGTTTTAATCTGCTGAGTATCTTTTCAATTCTATAGCAGGCCCACTCTCCCCAGCAGTGCAAGATCTTTGCAACGCTCTCCTGTTTATCATAAATTGTTGCCAATATTCCCAGCAGTTTGAGCTGCAAACTGTAACAATAGATAATGTAACCTTAGTAATATAAGAATATATTGTAGCTGCAGAGTTACACTGACCGAAGGATTGATTGAAACAGAAAACCAAAGAAGCAGAACCTTTGCCTATTGATCACGGGAGAACCAATTGATCGGCAGCTTAGGCAATTTGTTTTCAATAAAAGTAATCAAAGCCTGCATGTGTCAAAATAACAGTTATTTGTGTTTTTAAGTGCCACTTGGACCGCTTTAAAACCCACAATTATTTTGTGACAGTCTACAAAATGAGCACAATGTGGTGAGTTATATTTGCTAATTTAATCAAGAAAAAAAAGCTTGATTTGTACAGGAACCCTACATAAAAAAAGCAATGAAAGAAACCAGAATATACAGTAAGGCTGGGTAAAGACAGATATTAAATAGCCAAACCCTCCAAATAGGGACGACCGCTATTTGGTCACACAAGAGTACAGAAAATAATAAAGTTTTAATATAAATAAAAATAAAACACGACGAAACACTTAAAATATTGATAATAAAAATCCCCATGTGCTGGGTGGAAGCAGTTATATATTATATCGGTAATAGGCAATAGTGAGATAATATAGGCATCTAAATTGATTTTTATTATCACTATTTTTTTTTTTTTAAACTTTCTTTTTATTGGTTTTTGCATACATACATAGGATAAAATAATATCGACATCCATTTTAGGTAGACAAAAGACTGTCTGGGACATACGACACAAAATGGGTCACATGATGGGGAGACGACAAGACAACACAACAACAAGACCAGGACTACAAAGGAGAGTGGGGAGGGGGGAAGTTGGGGGGGGAGGGTCAGGCGATGGGTGTCGATCTGTTCATCCTCGAAGCGCTTCCACCAGCCGATTGCCACTTCTGCGGTACAGCTCACCTATCTCCACATGAGCGATACTGCTCCCGTCTTACCGGTTCTACATGGGGGAGCCCTCCGTCTAGTCAGCCCGTCCCGTCGTGCTCCAGGCCACCAATCAAAGGAGAACTCACTTGCCTCAATCATAGCCAAATTGTGGCCTCATTCACCCCTTGAATATCTGTCTGGGCCAGCCAAGGCAACCAGACTTTTTGGAATTTATCGTCAGAGTCATTAACAAGGCTCGTTAACTTTTCCATCCGGCATATGAACCAAATTCTGTTCCTGATCTTTGCTATTGATGGAATTGCGTTCTGGTTCCACAATGCTGCGGTCTCGCACCTCATAGCTGTTGCAAAGTGTGCTATTAATTTGTTCCCCGTGCGTGAAACCTCTTTTGTGGGTTTGCTTAACAAAAACAGCCACGGGTCAAGCTGAATTTGGAGGCTCAAAAAAATCCTCTGTAGCCAATTTCTAATCTGGATCCAGACAGGTACTATTTTCGGGCAAGACCACAGCATGTGCACCAGATCCCCCCGTTCCCTGCACTGCCTGGGGCAGAGCGGGGAAGAGCCCGAGACAAATTTAGCCAATCTAACTGGGGTGAGATACCATCGTAACATACCTTATATGAGTTCTCCTTCAATGTCGTGCAGATGGAACTACTGGCTGCGGCCTTAAAAATCGCTGTCCAGTCCTCGTCCTCTAGTGTGCACTGTAAATCTGATTCCCATTTAGCCATGAATCTGGGTTTGTCTGTGTCGTCTTTGTCAGCACCGACCACGTCTCTGTATAAAGCAGAAATCAGTCCCCGCGTGTCTACCTCTCACGCAGAGCCTTTCAAAATTTGTTAACGGTGGTCTCACTGGGTGTACATTATAAAATGACCGGACCTGGAGGTACCTAATAAATTCTGTGTCGGGGATGTCCGTTTCTGACCTTAATAGTTCAAATGATTTAATCGTGTTACTACCCTCCAGGTCCTTCAACCTTCTAAACCCTAATTTGCGCCACAGCGGGAAACTCTTGCCTGCTAGTCCCGGAGCAAAATCCGGATTCCCATATAAGGGAGCCATAAGTGTATGTTGGAGGTTAGCAAGCAATTACTTTTAGACACCTCCCAGACCGAGATTGAGTTGAGCACAGAGGTTAGTGGTTTGTTAATGTCCTTTACCCGTATCCTCGGGTACCAGATTAGGTCCCTGAGCTCCAGAGGGGCGCACGCCTCCCTCTCCAGTGCCACCCACCTCCGAAGCTCCGGGTCCCCATGCCATTTCGTGATTTGGCACAATTGCGCCGCTTTGTAGTAGGACATAATGCTCGGGACAGCCAGACCCCCCACCTCCTTAGGTTTCTGCATCATTTTGGCGTTTATCCATGGTTTTTTACCCTTCCATACAAATTTTGATATCGATTTTTGAAGCCCTATGATATCCGCCTGTACCACGGGTATCAGGAGAGTTTGAAACAGGTATAAAATCCGGGGAGGATGTTAATCTTGACACTATAGATCCTACCCAACCATGAAATACCATATGCAGCCCAGTCTTGTAATTCCTTTTTTAAAGTCTTCAATAGACTAAGGTAATTTGCTTGATATAAGGAGCCTATCTTTTTTGTGATATGCACCCCTAGGTACTTTATGGATGTGGGTCGCCATTTAAACTCAAAGTTGAGTTCGATCAGCTTCTCCGTCTCTCGGGGGATGTTAAGGCTTAGTGCCTCCGACTTTGTCTGATTTATTTTGAACCCGGAGATCCGGGCAAATCGCTATAGAAGCTCGAACAAGTTAGGTAGCGAGATGAGCGGCTTAGTAAGAGTCAGAATAATATAATCTGCGTACAGAGCCACTTTATGTTCTTGCGAGTGGATTTGTACTCCAGAGATATCCGTGTTGCTGCGAATTTGGGCTGCCAGTGGTTCGATACATAATCACTATTTTAAGTGTTTCGTCGTGTTTTATTTTTATTTATATTAATAAATAAATAATAGGTCGACCCCATTTGGAGGGTTTGGCTATTTAAGCCTTCATGGTGGCCACGCTATTATTCCTAGTGTGACCTATCTTGAGTGCAATTATTAGAGGTTTTGTGATCTCTTATGATCATTTATTTGTGTGGTTTTTGCTATATTCTTTCCCCTTTGCACCAGATAAAGGTTTGTGTTGTTTGTTTATGGTGAGCGACGTGGTATTGTGTTTGTTTTTTAAAGACAGATATTACCAGTATAAGGAAAGAGGGGATAATGACTATTTACTGATCTTCACTGAAACCTGGCACGGTGCGGTTCATAAAACGAAATCTCCCCAGGAACATAAACAAAATAGAAAAACCACTAAAACAGTCCACCGTTTTCAGAAGAAAGGTCTTGAATGACAAAGGGATAAAAATGATATACTCAATGGATAAGAGGTAGGAGACGAGGCATGTAATGGACACTTTAAAATCCATTAAGGATGTAATTAAGACAAAGGAGAGTCATTTTCCCAAGAGAAAATAACGCTGCAATAAAGTGTAATTGTCACTGTAGTTGGAAAGGGGATATGAGAAAACATTTCTTATCTGAAAGACATGCATTGGATACACGGAATATCACCCCAACAGATAATTAAGGTGAATGCAGCAAAGAAAGCCCTGTGGTGAGTTACTTTGTGTTTATATTGTTGTTCACTATACTTGGATGAATATAATTTTGAGAACTTGAAAGCTGACGTGCCGCAACATCGGTGGCTAACTTTCTAAATGGGCTTCTCAGTATTTTCCCGGTTCATTTTTTTTATTGGCCTTGTTATTCATAAATATTTAGAGCAGGTTATATGGCAAATCAGGGTCTGCCACTTTCCCACACAAGATACTACGTATCAAGATGCAAGTTGGCCCTGGAGTATCTGAATTGGTTAGGAATGGGTTGAATGGTGTGGCATAGAGTTCTGAAGATGTAAGGGTTACCAGTGAAGGGTCAGGCTTCTTCCTTAGGTTTTGTTAATTACAGTACAGCTTATTTGTCAGTGGAAGTATGGTATGTTTACTTAAAGATGGTACAAAGACATACAGGATGGACACTGCGGAATAGGAGTAGTACCACAAAAATAGGAATAATAAAAATAAAATAGAAAAGTATAAACTTCACAATTTATGTGCAGGATACAGTGTACAGGCTAAAACAGGGGTGCACAAACTTTTTTGTCTACGCCCCCTTTCTCCCCGCCCCTTACCTTTTTTCCAGCGTTTTCTGACATCTCGGCGTCATTACGTCTTGTGACACAGCGTTGCCATGGCAATGTGTCACCAGATGCCGCTGGAGACAAAGTAAGGGACTTACAGAGGCATTTCATTTAAATGTTGTGGGGAAGAGCGCGGGGCCTCTGTAAGCTCCGCGCCCAAGCCAGAAAAGTTTGCGCCCCCCAGTTTGTGCATCCCTGGGATAAAAGACCAAGGGCTGTGTACAGACCGCTGTCTACAAAATAGGAAGGAAACAGATTATCTTAAAGGGTAGTTCAACCTAGTAGGCCAAACAATTTTGAAACAATGTATCAGTGTAATTGGCTTCTTGAGAAAGCTCAATCCCCCTTTAAAGTGACGGTCTAGCTAATCTGTATCTTGTGAAAAATTAACATGCTTTTCCCATCTCCAGAAACACTAAATTCAGGCAGATCAGCTACTTATGTGTGTGTGTTTCACTAATGATGGCACCATAGTTGGGGTGACCAGATGTCCCGGTTTAGCCGGGACAGTCCCGTTTTTTTAATGCCTGTTCCACATTCTTTAAAATGTCCCGTTTTTTTGTGGCTGTCCCGGATTTGACAATCAGAGCAGGGGGGGGCAGCAGAGAGCAAGAATGCAGGAGCAGAGCAGGGGCCGGTCTGACTGTAGATGCAGAGGGTGGGGGCAGGGTTAGAGGCAGAGTGTGGGGGCGAGGTTAGAGGCAGTGTGGGGGCGGGGTTAGAGGCAGAGGAGCCCCAGCAGTGAGATAGTGGGAGCTTCAGTGTCTGCTGCCAGGGCTCAAATGGCTCCCCCCCATGTTTCACAGCGGCAGGTAGGGACCAGAACGGATACACACACACACACACACACACACATACAGGGGAGAGACAGCATGGGGGGGGGGAGGCAGCATGGGGGGGGAGAGAGGCAGCATGGGGGGAGGGAGAGGGAGCCAGCATGGGGGGGGGAAGGAGAGAGAGGCAGCATGGGGGGGGGAGAGGCAGCATGGGGTGGGGGGCTCAAATGGCTCCCTCCCCCCATGTTTCACAGAGGCAGGTAGGGACCAGAACGGATACACACACATACAGGGGAGAGACAGCATGGGGGGGGGGGGAGAGGCAGCATGGCGGGGGGGAGAGAGGCAGCATGGGGGGGTGGAGAGAGAGCCAGAATGTGGGTGGAAGGAGAGAGAGGCAGCATGGGGGGGGGCAGAGAGGTAGCATGGGGGGGAGGAGAGGCAGCATGGAAAGAGAGGAGAGAGGCAGAATGGGGGGGAGAGGAGAGAGGCAGAATGGGGGGGGAGGAGAGAGGCAGCATGGGGGGGGGCAGAGAGGCAGCATGGGGGGGAGGAGAGGCAGCATGGAAAGAGAGGAGAGAGGCAGCACACACAGAGAATGGGGGAGAGAGATGCACACACAGAATGGGGGATACACACAGAGAATCGGGGAGAGAGACGCACACACAGAGAATGGGGGAAAGAGAGAGAGAGAGAGAAAAAGAGAGAGAGAGACACACACAGAATGAGAGAGAGAGACACACAGAGAATGGGGGAGAGACACACACACCGAGAATGGGGGAGAGACACACACAGAGAATGGGGGAGACACACACACACAGAATGGGGGAGAGAGAGAATGGGGAGAGAGACAGAATGGGAAGGGTGGAATGAGAATGGGAAGGGTGGAACGATAATGGAGTGATGTTGCTTGGTATGAGGATGGGGGGGAACGAAAATGGAGGGTTGGGGGGAACGACAATGGAGGGATGGGGGGGGAGAGAGAATGGTGTGTGTAAGGCTGCATCCATAGGACTGCAGCCGTGCGGAGGAAAGCGGGTGCTTTCCCTGGCCTTAGACCGCACGCCGTCCGGGGCGTGTCGGGGGGGGATGTGACGTCACAGAGCTGGTTCGCCCTCATTGGACAAACCGCTCACGTGACCGTCCCTGCGCTCCCATGAGCGCGAAAATCTAAAATTTGTCTAAGACCTACACTTCCGCACGCTTGCGGAAGCGTGCACGAGCCCCTACTAAAGCCGCTCTCATTGCAGCTGCAGGGGCTCATTGAGAAGTGTCAACGCGCCTCAGCACGGGTCAGCGCCTAAGCAACTCAACCCCCTTATAACGCTGTGCTTGGGGTCCAAAGAATCACTATGCGTTATAAGCGGATCGCATTAGAAATAATGTACAATTGTATGCATTGTACAATAAAGTATTTAAGACACCAATAATCGTGTTGTAAGGTATTCATAAATACGAAAATTGGGAGCCACGCTTGCGTCGCGTTATAAGCGGATTCGCGTTATAACAGGGTTGAGCTGTATAAGATAAAACCTTGTTTTGTAATGAACATTCTGAACATTTAAAAAAATGTACAAAATTCTTCTAGTTCTCAGATTTATTTTTAAATGCTGTCAGTCAGCTACATTTAAAGATAAGCAGATAGTAAAGCTGTGTAAAGAAAGATATTGCTAGCATGGGGGAAAACAATGGTGATCCCTATTCACTGGTCATGATTAAAGTCTGGCAGTGTGTGCAGTACTAGAAGTCAAACATAATGGTATAGAATGGAAAGCGGAACAAAAATGTACTTGGTAAATGGTGGCAAATAGAGATGGGTCAACCAGTCCAAATCCGGTAACTAGTCCAAATCCGTTAACCAGTCCAAATCCGTTAACCAGTCCAAATTCGTTAACCAGTCCAAATCCGTTAACCAGTCCAAATTCGTTAACAAGTCCAAATTCGTTAACCAGTCCAAATCCATTATCCAGTCCAAATCCGTTTTCCGGAATTCCCTGTTTTTTTAAGACCAAATCCGTCCCCCCCTACCAAAATCTGTCTGCGGATTGGGTAATAAAAAAATTAATTGAATTCGATACGGGTGGATTTTTAAGAATTCGCACTCAGGTTCCATATTGAATCCGAAAGTCGCAGTGCGGTTTATTAATCTGCCATGTGGATGTCAGCGATCGTACAGAAAATCAGAAAAAAGGCGGATCGCCCTTCTTGAGACCGATTAGCGTAAAATCCGCCGACCAAAAGAACCGGCCGATCCGAGATAAATCCAAATCATAAATAAATAAAAAAATGTGCCCATCTCTAGTGGCAAATGAGATGCATCAGGGATGCGCAAAGTGGGGGCGTGCCCCTTCGTGGGGCGCAAGATTATTTTGGGGGTGGGTGCGGACTTCACCTACCTTTCCACCGCGCCACGGCAACGCAGCATCAAATGACGCCGCGGGGTCTTGTGACATGTGCGTCGCCATAGCAACACATGCCAAATGATGCCGCGGGGGTCACATGACATCGGGTCACAGGTCATGATGTCACATGACCCCCCCCCCCCGTGAATCATATTGGGTAAGGGGGCGGTGAGCATAGGGGCTGGCAGGCGGGGTGGGGGCGCAGCACAGAAAGTTTGCGTGCCCCTGCGATACATAATAAAGAATTTCAGGTACATTACGGATTTAATTGAGATAAAGGTGACCTTTATTTCTCAGAAGAAAAGAAACCCTGCAATGAAATGCAAATTGCAGAGTTGTGGAACTGGAATGTAAAAACCTCTCTGAAAGGGTACGAGACGCAGGAAATATAACCTTACACAGCAGCAACAAAAAAAAGGGGTCGTTTTCTTTGGCCTCTATTCCATATCCCGCGAAGCTCTCTCCGTGTCAGACAGATGAATGAAGTTCAGAGGTTTCCTGTTTCTATTTTTACATTGTCCAAATGTAACGTTGGGGAGCCTTAAAGCTGCACTAAATTGAAGCAACATCTATGAAGGACTTTCTTTTTAGATCAATCAAACGGAGGCCACTCAATATTCAAGAGATTTGCATAGAGTCCATGTAAATAATCACAGATTTATTTTAATATGAGAAAAAGTACATTGCCTGCAATCTTTTTTTTTTAACATTGCCCATATCTTATGGCAACGCACTCACTTAGCACAGTTTATGATATTTTCAATCAACAGCACAAGTACTGTATGATTTACGTAACAATTAGCATTACTGGGTTATTATCATGATAAAATGCAGCCATTAAGCCGGCCCATACCTGTAAATACTGTAGTTACATAAGGCCACTCTGGTAATGTATGTAATGGTGAATTCTCTACCAGCGCACACTGTTCTATTACTGACACTTTATTAAACTCCATAAAAATGAAGAGTAATATTTTTATTCTAAAAGAAGATTTCAAATTAGATTTGCCATTTTTATATAACCCTTGGGTCAAAGCAATTATTGGTGACACACGTGTTTTATAATTGAAATCATTTATATGAGCTTGATTTTAAATAAAGTGTATTTCTCTTCATAATGAGATTTGAATGTTGATGGTTGTAGTGTTTAAGGGTTATTTTACTGTAACCCTGCTTCCCCCCTTCCCCCAGACTCTACGGTGGTGTCTAGGGTGCATGAGGGCAGATTACATGCGGTGTGGTGCGTACCTGTGAGGAACAGGAGGGGTGGTAGCCTCCATGATCTCTAAGTGGTGCAGCGCCTCCATCTTCTATACTCCCAGGAATATGGGACAGGACCGGTATAGAAGAACCCCTTGGGTCCCAGGGTAGTACTTTCCAAGTCACACACAGTCTTTGATAATAACGAATAGTCTCTTTTATTGACAGAGCAGCAATCTCCCAACGATAGTGGCTTCCAGCAGCCGCAACAACAATAGCCAAGACGGGTTATTACGCCGCTCGCCTTCACCCCAGATAATTCCTCCTCTCCTTCCATCCAAGTCTCTCCTCCGGCAGGATGGTCTGAGCTAGGGCTTCAATACCCCGTGGCCCACCCCGAGGTTAGCCTCGCGGTGGGTCTTGGATTCTCCCCATCACCCCTGGAAGTGGGGTGAGGGCATTGGTCCACCAAGTCTATAATTCTATCAGCTCTACTAAAGGACGCTGAATCTTTCCACTCCTCTCTCTCTCTATGCTCCTGCACTCTGCGCAGGGGAGACCGTAGTCTCCTCCAACTCCTCAGACCAATCCGCAGGATTCTTTGACTCATGGCATACTAACTGAACTGCATACTCCCGGCATAACTAACCGGCAACTCCAGACTCTCGGTATCACTAGCAACTCTAACTCTACTCACCGGAGTTGGCTGCTAAATATAGAGCTAGCCTCGCCCCTCGTGATGTCAGCAGAGCCTACCCTCTTGCTCACCTGCAGCAGAGTCCAGGCCTGCGTCTACCACTCAGGATAGGGCTATGAAGGGGGAAAACCCATGATGATTACTGGTGCCTGATCTTAACAGGACTTACCACAGCAGAAGGAAGATAGGTATAGCCTGTGCTGTTTACAGGGGGCTACATTACCAAAGTCTGCTGGCAGTGATCTGGAGCCAAGAAAGTGCACCAAATCTCTGAGGAAAAAACATTGCATTTGAAACCAATGACATTTTCATTATTGGTAAATCTGGTGCTGTGTTTTCGCCCTCATTGGGTGAACCACCGGTGGGGGCGTGGCCACGCCTTCGTCGCAAGTTTTAAACTCAATTTCATTGAGTTTAAAAAAAAATTGCAGTACGGCGCGGCTGCACCTTCAGCGTGAAGGTGCGTACTGGGCCCTTCCCCATTGAGGGGCGGTGCTTACACTCACAATGCACGCCGCGCCGTGCGCCGTGGCAGTGGCTGGGACCACAGCTTTAGAAGCTCGGAGACTTTGATAAATTACCCCCTGTGTGTGTTCGCAGTGACGTTTGGTTGCTGCAGAAGAACATACTGTAGAACAAAAACCCTGGTGTAAAGAATAATGGGCCAACCTTTTATTAAATCACATTGGGAACATGTCAGCAGCACTCCCGCTTAGCAATCCCCCCTTTTGAAGTGAAACTTCTTTGCGCGCACCTACCACACAAGAACATTTCCCTGGCAGTAAATGGACTTCATGGTGACGGAAGTGACGTCACTGCTGGCAGAAGAGGCCATCAGCGACGTCAGTGTTGCCAGCTTGCAACAGCACCAGTCACCGGAGAGGAGGAAGGCAGCGCAAGAAAGCTCCTGCATCACGTGAGCCAACACGAAGCCGCACCGAATGATGTCACAGCTTCCTATTGGCCCACAGGACACCGGAGCTTTGAAAAGCAGCCCTAATGTGAACACTGAAACTCAGCCGGAGTGGTTACCGACACCTCTTATGGAAGTATGTATCTATGGAACCAGGGGGTCCCCAGAAATGAAATGAATGGGGTTCAGCCTTGGAGACCCCCTGCTTCAATCCTGTGTAAAAAAAATAAATGTTAAAAAAAAAAAAAAAAAAGCGCTTAGATTGCCTCGTACAATAATGTTGCAGCTTCCTATTGGTCCAAGATTGGGCAGCCATTTTGTTTCCTGTAGAGAGAGATTTAAACCCTATATCTTCACCAGTAAGTATATCAGAAACCATGGGGTCCCCAGAGAAGAACATACAGTTGCGGCCGCCCTGAGTCTAAATCGGCCGCCACCGCGGGCTTTTTTTTTTTTTAGTTTCGGCGCGTGCGGCGCTTTCATTCTTCAGCGCCATTAGCGCTGAACGGAGATGCGGCTGGCGCGCGGCCAAGTTCGGGTGCTACAGGTAACAGCCCCGAACAATTCCGGGTAAGCTTTAGAATAAGCTTAGCCGCAACAGTAGCGGGGTTCAGCTCCAGGAGAGCCCTGTATAGAGGGGTGACATGAGTAGGGGGGATTGCGGCTATATGCAATTTTGGCATTTGGACAACTTTATAGAATAAGCTTACATAGATAATTACAATTGCCTGATAATGATAACAACAAAGTCTCTTATCATGTTATTCATGAGTTCACTAGCTGAACATTTCCTTTAGTATTGTTTCCATTATATTACTTACAGGTTCTCCCGTGGCTCCTGGGGGACCCATTGATCCAGGCAAACCATCTGGTCCCTAAATAAATTGAGTGAGATGAAAGAAGTTGTAGTTTAAAGTCATTTCTACACATTGGGGTCATTTATTAATGGCTCTCAGCTGCAAACATGGGGCCAAAACAGTGCAAAATACCACCCTACATTTATCACAGGGCCCCTATCCACTGGTTTCTTTTTGCCCCATTTTTGCATTATGGAGCTTTTTTCTTAAGACAAATGTGGTGCAATTCTATCTACACGTGCGAGTAAAGAGACTAACTCATTAGATTGTGAGCTCTTCGGGGCAGGGTCTCCGTTTCCAAAATGTTACTTTAATGTCTGAAGCACTTCTCCCCTTTATGTGTTATTTGTATTATTTGTTACAGTATTTATATGATTGTCACGTGTATTACGGCTGTGAAGCGCTGTGTACATTAATGGCGCTATATAAATAAAGATATACAGTAGAGGCAACTCTTATTCGAACAAAAACCAGTGGCAATTCCCCAAAAAACACCCAGGTACATTCTGAATACATGCCTTAAACTTTCCTTAAACTAGCCCCAGCATTTCTGCATTGATTAATGGCCTATCAGATTAACAGCGGGGGTCCCTGGCAGTCCCATTCAAACTGAATTGGACTGCCAGGGATCCCTGCTGTGTTAATCCTATCTATCGTTAGTCAATGCAGAAATACCTTAAATGTGCCTCAAACTAGCTTGTGACCTTGGGCAGTTTATCTTCCTGTGCCTCAGGTACCAAAAACAGATTGTAAGCATTGTGCACAGGCACGGCGTCATTAACAATCCTTATGTGCTGCGTACCTCGCACTATACTGTAATTGTGAAGCGCTTTGAGTCCCATTGGGAGAAAAGCGCTAGATGAAATAAAGTTATTATAATAATAATAATTATTATTATTAATAAAAACTCTGCTGCTGTAGTTTGCAGAATGGATGCAGGTGGTTGGAAGGGAGCAATGGTTGCAGAGCCAGCTTTTTGATGCCATGACAACTTATCCTGATATATAATACAACAAGCTTTCCAATGATCATTAGTAAACTTACGGGTGGTCCTTGTGTACCAGGCGATCCAATGAAACCAGGCATCCCCGGATTACCCTACATGAGAAAGCAGTTCAGTTAGTACGTCAGGTGCAGCTGATATACTGTAGGAGTAATAAAAAGGTCATGGACGAATTCCAACCTCCCTATTTTATTTAGAAGGGGTCGGGTTGCATTATGCACAGCTGATCATAACAGAGATGACCATTGCTGGGGAATGTTTGTTTATTTTTTTTTATTTAAATACGGTATAAAGCTGGAATTATATAAATGGATGATCAAGTGTAGAATGTTTCACAGCAAATTAATTAAATACTTGTAATGTGTAAAATTCAATTAATTAAAGTAGAAGTAAAACCCTCACTCAGCTTCTGTGTGGATCAGAGGGCAGGTGCACCTCTGGGGTGAATGATATAATAACAAACTAAGCAAGAAAAGAATCCCAGTAATAAGCACTCCCTGAAATATAGTGAATGGATCTAACAGGATATAACTTTTAATTACAGCTACATAAAACTACCTTACAACTTATGTAGGTGTAATTAAAAGTTATATCTTAGTGTAACATTCATTAATTATATGGCACTGTGCTAATTACTGGGATTCTTTCCTTGCTTCGTTCATAAAATCCAATTACTCTTCTTGGTGAAAAATACACTTGATATGTACAGTATATCAAGGCAAAAGCAGTGAAATACGGGGGCAAAACATTTTATCAAAGAAACAAATCATGTTCATTTGAAAGGGATGTTTCTTTGATAAATTTGGGGAAGCTTTTCACTAAACACTTATTTAACCCATGTACTGCTGTAGTAATATTTACTGCCTCCGTTGCCGCAGACCGTCAGGCTCAAACACGCAGCGGTTTGCAGCATCGAAAAGCAGTGCATTCTGCGCAGGATTAAAGCAGTGTTAATTGTCCCGGGCACGGCAGTCTGTAATAGCTGCGCGGAGGAGTCCCACAGAGAAGCTGTCTCTCTCTGCATCTCCCTGAGCAGCTGTTACAGTGATGATCGGATGTTTTATTACATTTATTTTGCTTCCGAAAATATAGACCTCGGTAGGGGTTGCCAGTAGCCACAGTGGCTGGGGTTTAAAGCTCCCGCATCACGTCACATGGGCCAAACCGGAGTGGCTACCGGTGCCCCCTACGGAATTCTGTGTCTCCGTAAGCAAGGGGTCCCCGGAGCTGAAATGAATGGAGTTCACCGCTGCTTCCGTGCAGTATATAAAAATATTAAAAGACCGTAAACCATTAAACATACATTACCCCCTTCATTACCTTAGTGGCTAACCACTAAGGTAATAAGGTTGTAAACCCCTTCCTCTACGCCCTCAGGAGGCCGACCCCCATCACCCACCCTCTCTACCCCCAAACTC
The DNA here is from genome assembly GCF_040206685.1 of Ascaphus truei. Taxonomy (NCBI): domain Eukaryota; kingdom Metazoa; phylum Chordata; class Amphibia; order Anura; family Ascaphidae; genus Ascaphus; species Ascaphus truei. The sequence continues at coordinate 23,557,643 of NC_134484.1, read as the reverse complement.
CCACCACCACCACACACAGTAAGGGGCAATAGCCCTATTATCCAAATACGGCTATTAGCCCTTTTAGCCATTCAAATATAAATTATTGTACAATAAAAAAACATTACATTAACAAGGAACACTATCCATAAAATCCATTGATTGTCACTGTGGCTACCTATGCCTTCAGCGGGGGCATAGATGATCACATTGGCAATCAATGGACACCTTATAGTAAATACAAGTACTACTAAGGTAATGAAGACGGGTAATGTATGTTTAATGTTTTACTGTTTTTATTATTTTATAGGGGGGTTATATAGGGATCTCGGAGGGGAACTCCATTAATTTGAACTCCAGGGGCCCCTTATTTCCTTAGAGACAGACATCCATAGAGGATACCGGTAGCCGCTCCAGCTGGAGGCATGGCTTGGGAGCTTTAAACACCAGCTGAAAATGGCTACCGATGCCCCTATGGAGGTCTGTATTTCTAGAAGCAGGGGGTCCCCAGAGTTGAATTAATGGGGCTCACCTCCAGCAACCTCCTGCTTCAATACAGTATAAAAAAATAAAATAAAACATTTGATCACTGTAACAGCTGCTCGGGAGACACAGACAGACAGCTTCTCTCTGGGACTCCTATGTGCAGCCATTACATATGCATGGCTGGCCTGGTAGGATTAAATCAGCATTGGTCCCATTCAGAAGAAGGGACACCTGCTGAATTAATCATCCCGGCATCTTACTACTTCCTTGGTTGCAGCCCTGCCACACTCTGGTACCGCAACCTCACGCGCCTATGGAGGCAATAAATGTTGCTACATCTGTAGTAACAAAGGGGGAAGAGGGAGTAGGTGGTATGACACCTTTAATTGGACCAGCACGTGCTTGACATGTTACAAGCTTTCGAACCTTTCAGGGTAGGGTAGGACCCTATTAAGCACGGTGAGAGGTTTAAAAGCTTGTAACATATCAACAATGTGTTGGTCCAATAAAAGGTATAATACCCCTACTGCCTCTCCCTCCTTTGTTACTACTACATGGAACATGGCTACCCAACCCTTCTTTGCCTACTTAACCCAGTGAGTCCTAAACTAGGAATCCCTACGGGACGTTCAATGTAGTTCACAGCTACTTATGAGCTGCAGGGGCACTGAAGGGACTAACCTTAAGCTAAACATGTGATCTGTGGTCAAACAGATTCATAAAAAGTTTGAGCTCATACTGTATATTTATAACTTAAAATATGGTGACATATAACTGTAGTTTTCTCCATCTATTTGTGTATATAATTTAAATCATAACATAATTTCCTGTACTTGAAGTTCTCTAATACATGTCGACCTAAATGTGCTTATACATACGTCGGAGAAATTTTACCTGTTCACCTTTTTCTCCATAGTCTCCAGCGACCCCTCGCTCCCCTTTACCACCCTAAGTAAAGAAGACATTACAAGCATTACACACTGAATGAGTCTGATGGCCTCATGTTCAGGTCATGTAGTAGAAAGCTGCATCATATTCTGACAATAATTTTTGGGGTACTGCGGTTGAGCCCCATAGAGACCCCCACAGATCAACATAATAGGTGGGGGGGAATAACATCTAGAAAAAAAATCAAGAAGAACAGAGATTTTCTTTAACTTATTTTTAAATAAATATTAAATTACAAACAAATATACATGTAGCACTTGCTGGTTTTGGCTATCAGTCTGCCCTCCTCCTGGCGGTAATCCCCGGTAAGGGCAGGTGGCCAGGAGTAACCATGTGTTTTCCCACACCTCTGCAGCTCAGTGAGTCACAGAGAAGGTAGTGTAATCAGGCCTGGTGTCCAATCAGGGGCAAGGGTCTGGTTCCTGCTGGATATGTACTTAAGGGGCTGCACTTCCTCAATTTAGGGAGTCTGTCTCTATTGTGAGAGAAGCAAGGTCTACCCATGAGCAGTGTGCAGGGCTATGCATAATGTGTGCTCTCCCTTAGGGGAGCAGTGGGAGACTGTTCGCCTTACTCTACCAGAGAGTAAGTGAAGAGCTAGGACTGCTCCTGGTGCCCGCTGGCTGGGAGTGTAGGTCCAGGGACATCCTGAGAGTGTAGGCCCTAAGAGCTGCTGCTTGACTGCTGTGCTGTGTGCATAGAGAATAAAGAGATACTGTTTAATATACTTCTTGCCCGAGACTCAAATCTATCAGGAAGAAGGAGAAAGAGACTCTCAAGCAGGGATTTCTCCCCTTATCCTGGGGACTGCAAGAGATGGAGGCGCTGTCACCTAGAGTATGAGTCAGTTTAAACCCCAGAAGTCTGTCCTGACATCCCCTACCATCATGCGGGAGACTCATGGCTACTGTTTATCAGCAGGTATGCACCAAACTACTTCAAGTAACCAACATAGATTTCCGCATAATAGACCCTATCTGCGATTGGGGGGGGGGGGGGGCTGGGGAGGGGGGCAAAACAGGGTTACATACATGTTAAGTCAGTTCTGCTCACAAAAATATACATTTACTGCATTATGTCATGATGCTAAAATTGTGCCTGAGGCACAGGAAGATTAAGTGATTTGCTCAATGTCACAAGGAACAAATACAGGGAATTGAACCAGGTTCCCCTACTTCAAACTCAAGGTCAGTGTCTGTACTCACTGAGCCGCTCTGTCAACCCTATATGTCAATGTTTTCTTCCTCAAAAGCTGATGCAATAAATTTAAGTCACAGAATAACCTCTGATAACATTGGTAAATTATTCTTTAATAAATATTCTACTTTTTGGAATCATTTTAGTACCAATGTTCTGCCCAGAGACTTCTATATTATGTCCCTCATGGTTTATGACAGTTTATACCATATATACAGTATATATCAATCTTACGTTTGTACAATTGTTAAAAATGTACCCCTAATTGGACCAAAATATTTGTAGCCCAATGTGGACCAAAGGTTAATTTGGAGCCTTATTAGTTTCAGTTAATATAGCAAGTTGAAGACATACTGTACAATGAAAAACTGCATTACACACTTTACTTGTAAGAATAGTTACTGTAAATGGAGTACTATGCAATTGGACAACAGATTAAACGTTATACATTATCTACTTCCTACAAATAACTTATTCCAAATCATTTCACAATCCTATCTTCCAATCTGGTTATAAAATATAGTGATACATTCATTTGTTTTAAAAAAAATTGTTACGGAAAATATCAATACTGTCGCGGCCGAGTTTATTCTAACACTTACCCGGTCTCGGCCGCGACAGATACCGGGCGCGCGCCGAGGTGTCCCGTGCGCGCGCCGGAGCCTCGGAGGATCGGTCCTCCGATCGGGGCTTCCCCCTCCCCTCTCCGGGTCCGCCGGGACCCCCGGAGCCCCCCACCGCCATCCCCCACATTACAGCAACCCAGGGCTCTCTCGGGGAGCCCTGGGCATGCGTGCCATGCGCGCACGCTCCCGATGAAGCGTGACCGCGCATCGATGATGAGCGGCACGCCGAGGGAAAAAAACGAGCAAGCCGGGAAATCTCCCGGCTTGCGGCACCAGCCAAGTTAGAATAAAGTGTGCCGCCTCTGTATGTGATCGGATTTATAATTTATGATAAACCCATGGAGGGGGGGCTCAGTTTAGGGGTCAGAGTCCAGTAATCTGCATTTCGTAAATGATGTGACAATTGAGCGAGACCCATATTTCATCTACTATATATTTCTGAAAGCACTGTATGTCTGCGTCCCTAGCGGCAATCTCATTGGTCCCTTGGCCTGCCCGCCCCCGCACCTCTCATTGGCCTGAGGCAGAGTGATGGGCACACACACACACACACACACACACACACACACACACACACACACACACACACACACACACACACACACACACACACACACACCCTCACTCTCCCCCGTCAGTTGGACCGCAGCTCACCTTCCACACACACCCCCCCCCTCCTCTCCCCCGGTGCCCCTCACACTCTCCCCCCACCTCACCCAAATCCCCACGCTCCGCAACATCCCCAGCCGCACCATCACCCTCACCGTGCGCCGCGGCCCTCCTGCTCAGCAGCAAACTCCAGGCTCCTCCCCCCTCGCGGCGCGGCCCGGGCTTCCTGCTCTCCCCCTCACGTGCGCCGCTACCGGAGAGGGGAAGCACGGCCCGGGCCTTTTGCTCTCCCCCTCACGTGCGCCGCTACCGGAGAGGGGAAGCGCGGCGCGGGACTCCCCCTCACGTGCGCCGGCGCCCGGACGGAGGGGAAGCGCGGCGCGGGACTCCCCCTCACGTGCGCCGCTACCGGAGAGGGGAAGCGTGGCGCGGGACTCCCCCTCACATGCGCCGCTACCGGAGAGGGGAAGCGCGGCGCGGGACTCCCCCTCACATGCGCCGCTACCGGAGAGGGGAAGCGCGGCGCGGGTCTCCTGCCACTCTTGCCCCCGCTTCCCGAACTCACCTCCTGCCCCAGCCAGATGCCACGGGGTCAAGGTAAGTCACCCACCCAGTCACCCACACACCCACCCAGTCACTTTCACCCAGTCACCCACACACTCACTCAGTCACCCACTCAGTCACCCACCCAGTTACCCACCCACCCAGTCAGTCACCCACCCACTCAGTCACCCACTCAGTCAAGTCACCCACTCACTCAGTCAAGTCACCCACTCACTCAGTCAAGTCACCCACTCACCCAGTCAAGTCAGTCACTCACTCGCCCAGTCAAGTCAGTCAGTCACTCACCCAGTCAAGTCAGTCACTCACTCACCCAGTCAAGTCAGTCACTCACTCACCCAGTCAAGTCAGTCACTCACTCACCCAGTCAAATCAGTCACTCACTCACCCAGTCAAGTCAGTCACTCACTCACCCAGTCAAGTCAGTCACTCACTCACCCAGTCAAGTCAGTCACTCACCCAGTCAAGTCAGTCACTCACTCACCCAGTCAAGTCAGTCACTCACTCACCCAGTCAAGTCAGTCACTCACTCACCCAGTCAAGTCAGTCACTCACTCACCCAGTCAAGTCAGTCACTCACTCACCCAGTCAAGTCAGTCACCCAGTCAAGTCAGTCACCCACCCACCCAGTCAAGTCAGTCACCCACCCACCCAGTCAAGTCAGTCACCCACCCGCGCAGTTAAGTCAGTCACCCACCCACCCAGTCAAGTCAGTCACCCACCCACCCAGTCAAGTCAGTCACCCACCCACCCAGTCAAGTCAGTCACCCACCCACCCAGTCAAGTCAGTCACCCACCCAGTCAAGTCAGTCACCCACCCAGTCAAGTCAGTCACCCGCCCACCCAGTCAAGTCAGTCACCCACCCACCCAGTCAAGTCAGTCACCCACCCACCCAGTCAAGTCAGTCACCCACCCACCCAGTCAAGTCAGTCAGCCACCCACCCAGTCAAGTCAGTCACCCACCCACCCAGTCAAGTCAGTCACCCACCCACCCAGTCAAGTCAGTCACCCACCCACCCAGTCAAGTCAGTCACCCACCCACCCAGTCAAGTCAGTCACCCACCCACCCAGTCAAGTCAGTCAGCCACCCACCCAGTCAAGTCAGTCACCCACCCACCCAGTCAAGTCAGTCACCCACCCACCCAGTCAAGTCAGTCACCCACCCAGTCAAGTCACTCAGTCTCCCACCCAGTCAAGTCACTCAGTCTCCCACCCAGTCAAGTCACTCAGTCTCCCACTCAGTCAAGTCACTCAGTCTCCCACTCAGTCAAGTCACTCAGTCTCCCACTCAGTCAAGTCACTCAGTCTCCCACTCAGTCAAGTCACTCAGTCTCCCACTCAGTCAAGTCACCCACTCACTCAGTCAAGTCACCCACTCACCCAGTCAAGTCAGTCACTCACTCGCCCAGTCAAGTCAGTCAGTCACTCACCCAGTCAAGTCAGTCACTCACTCACCCAGTCAAGTCAGTCACTCACTCACCCAGTCAAGTCAGTCACTCACTCACCCAGTCAAATCAGTCACTCACTCACCCAGTCAAGTCAGTCACTCACTCACCCAGTCAAGTCAGTCACTCACTCACCCAGTCAAGTCAGTCACTCACCCAGTCAAGTCAGTCACTCACTCACCCAGTCAAGTCAGTCACTCACCCAGTCAAGTCAGTCACTCACTCACCCAGTCAAGTCAGTCACTCACTCACCCAGTCAAGTCAGTCACTCACTCACCCAGTCAAGTCAGTCACTCACTCACCCAGTCAAGTCAGTCACCCAGTCAAGTCAGTCACCCACCCACCCAGTCAAGTCAGTCACCCACCCACCCAGTCAAGTCAGTCACCCACCCACCCAGTTAAGTCAGTCACCCACCCACCCAGTCAAGTCAGTCACCCACCCACCCAGTCAAGTCAGTCACCCACCCACCCAGTCAAGTCAGTCACCCACCCAGTCAAGTCAGTCACCCACCCAGTCAAGTCAGTCACCCGCCCACCCAGTCAAGTCAGTCACCCACCCACCCAGTCAAGTCAGTCACCCACCCACCCAGTCAAGTCAGTCACCCACCCACCCAGTCAAGTCAGTCAGCCACCCACCCAGTCAAGTCAGTCACCCACCCACCCAGTCAAGTCAGTCACCCACCCACCCAGTCAAGTCAGTCACCCACCCACCCAGTCAAGTCAGTCACCCACCCACCCAGTCAAGTCAGTCACCCACCCACCCAGTCAAGTCAGTCAGCCACCCACCCAGTCAAGTCAGTCACCCACCCACCCAGTCAAGTCAGTCACCCACCCACCCAGTCAAGTCAGTCACCCACCCACCCAGTCAAGTCAGTCACCCACCCAGTCAAGTCAGTCACCCACCCAGTCAAGTCACTCAGTCTCCCACCCAGTCAAGTCACTCAGTCTCCCACCCAGTCAAGTCACTCAGTCTCCCACTCAGTCAAGTCACTCAGTCTCCCACTCAGTCAAGTCACTCAGTCTCCCACTCAGTCAAGTCACTCAGTCTCCCACTCAGTCAAGTCACTCAGTCTCCCACTCAGTCAAGTCACTCAGTCTCCCACTCAGTCAAGTCACTCAGTCAAGTCACTCAGTCAAGTCACTCAGTCAAGTCACTCAGTCAAGTCACTCAGTCTCCCACTCAGTCTCCCACTCAGTCTCCCACTCAGTCTCCCACTCAGTCTCCCACTCACCCACCCATTCAGTCTCACACTCACCCACCCATTCAGTCTCACACTCACCCACCCAGTCTCACCCAAAACCACCCACCCAGTCACCGACCCCACCCACCCACTAACCGACCCCACCCACCCACTCACCGACCCCACCTACCCACTCACCGACCTCACCTACCCACTCACTGACCCACCCAGTCACCGACCCCAGTCACTGACCCACCCAGTCACCGACCCTGAACAAGTCACCCAGTCACCGACCCACCCACCGACCCAAAGTCACCCACCCACCCAAAGTCACCCACCCACCCACCAACCCAGAGTCACCCACCCACCCACCGACCCAAAGTCACCCACCGACCCAAAGTCACCCACCCCCCGACCCAAAGTCATCCACCCCCCGATCCAACTCACCCACCCACCGACCCAACTCACCCACCCAACCACCGACCCAAAGTCACCCACCGACCCAAAGTCACCCACCCACCGACCCAAAGTCAAACCGACCCAGTCACCCATCCACTCACCGACCCAAAGTCACCCACCCACCGACCCAGTCACCCACCCACCGACTCAAAGTCACCCACCCACCGACCCAAAGTCACCCACCCACCGACCCAAAGTCAAACCGACCCAAAGTCACCCACCCAGTCACCGACCCAAAGTCACCCACTCAGTCACCAACCCACCCACCCACTCAGTCAAGTGTCACCCACCCACCCACACAGTCACCCACACACTCAGTCAACCCAGTCACCCACCTAGCTGTCAAGGGGGGGGGGGAAGCCTAACCCTGTCGTACGCCCCCCTCCAAAATTACATCCCGGGCAACGCCGGGTCTCTCAGCTAGTGTAACATAAAGAATGTCTATGTTTTTCTCTTTGTAGTCATGTTTTAAACATGCCGTTTAGTTTTCTGACGTGTAAAATAAGGAACCATATGTCATATGCTGATGGCATCCCTTGGTACAGTAGTAACTGGGAAAAATAATGTACGGGCATCATGATTTCCATTATACTCTGTGTGGAAGTCTATTGGTTTTGGAATTTTTAACATTTTCATAAAGTGGGAAAGAGGGCTATGTTTCCCATTATGATATGCTCGGTCTCTCATAAAATATTTATATATTTACATTCGTGCGTTTTATATAATAAAAATACTGTAAATAAAATATCACTTGTGGTGCATTTGCATTTCTCAGACAGGTCTGCAACCCTGTTTTTCCCAACTATTGCTTAGCAAACAGTGCTTCCACATGCAGCCAGGGATTCTGGGTAATTACATGCACATGAGCACAGTGTGTAACATAAAAAACTGGTAATGCGGGGTCATCAAATTGACCATTAAATCCAAAATCCTGTCTCAAACAGTGGAAAGTACTTGAAGCTTCTGGGTGGGTACAGCTGACAACATCAAACCCTTGCTGCCTTTAGATGTGTCTATCCACTAGCAGAAACTGTATTCCCTTTTTTTCTTGTTGCCCTAACTTGCACTATTCCTTTTTGGAGGTGAGGTGATCAGAACTGTATGAAGTATTTAGAATAAATCTGAAGCTTAAAACAGAAAAACTGACAAATACTGGTGGAATTACAACAGAGTTGTGGTATTATATGTGAATAAGAGTATTTAACATTTTCCATGCTAGAGGTCCACCCGCAACAGAGGGCCTCCAGACCCCCAGTACTTCCACGTCATGTGATCGCTTCTGGAGCTATCGCATGACACGGCCACTTCCTGGATGTGCCAGGGCCCATGACGTGTTAGCTGTCTCAAAACGGCAACTAAACAACCAAGTATTTTATATTATTATTATTGAAGTATTTTACTTTATATGTTTTGTCAATTGGATGCAGCATTGGGCACCCCCTGTCTCTTGTTATATACAATTGCCACGCTCAGTAGCTCTCTGGTTGACATAAATATATATTCACTTTGTGGTGGGTGTGGGAGTTTGAGCTTGCTGGGAATCTGTGTTAACCTATGTCTGACTGCTAGCAGTCAATTGGAGGCTGTGGCACCTCCCCCAGAGCTCACTCCTCCTCCTTCACCCTTTTAACTTGGAAGGTCATTTCACTTGCTGCAGGAACAAGACCCATTATGGTCATTCCCCTCTCACAGAGGTAAAAGGAAGGGTTCACAGTGTAGTGTAGGACCTGCATTATTTTGGTTATACCTTGACGTTGGTATGCAGGCTTATGACGCCTTTGGCCAAAGGGTTAACTAAATAACCAAGTATTTTATATTATTATTATTGAAGTATTTTACTTTATATGTTTTGGCAATTGGATGCAGCATTGGGCACCCCCTGTCTCTTGTTATATACAATTGCCACGCTCAGTAGCTCTCTGGTTGACATAAATATATATTCACTTTGTGGTGGGTGTGGGAGTTTGAGCTTGCTGGGAATCTGTGTCAAAACGGCATTGAAAAGGTTAAGAAGTGAAGACTTATAGGTAAGTGACCAATAAGTCTACGTTTGTACACATGCTACATTTTTTGGGTAAACTAGTAATGTTGCTTTGACATATTTTAGAATGAGAATTGAAATTTCCTTACTTCATACAGACTGCTTCGTAGCGTGTGGGAGCAATAGCTGCTGGTCTTTTGTGAAGCATAAATCCATTTCTATTATACAGACTCTGTTTGACATTTATTTTTAATAACCAACCTTCATTCCATCGAAACCCATTGGACCAGCAGGACCCATGATACCGCTCTCTCCCTGCAGGGAATCAAAAGAAAGAATGATGAGAAAGAAAAAAAGAAATATATTTGACCACAAATAAATGCACTTTATTCTCACTCTCTCACTCTCTCACTCTCTCACTCTCTCACTCTCTCTCTCGGGAATATATGCTACAGTTTATGATACCATGTTCTATCGTATCTATCAGCATTTTCCCTTTCTGACCATTTCTACTAAGAATTGCAATGAATGTAGAACCCTGCCACCATATATAACCCTGTCATCATAAGAAGGGCATTTCATAAAAAGTAAAAAAAGAATTCAAGGTCTACACCAGCATCTTCCACTCAAATAATAACCGGGACAAGGAGATCTTTTCACTAATAACTGGGGATGTGTTTTGCCTCTTTGCAAAACGTTGATACTATAAAATCACCTGGATTAGTTTTATTTGTGGGTATGAACATACATAGGTATTCTCCTCTCTTTAAATTATATAGAAAATAATCAATTTACCAACTGAAGGAAACACCTGAACTTCTACTTTAGCTTTCAGGTAGTCTACAAAAAGTATTTTACCTATGCCCAAGATGAGATTTAATTAAAGACGTTGCATACAAAGTGTTGCCTATTTGTGTCATTATACTCATATCTGAATTAAATGTAACATGTTGTCTATGATTTCCAGGCAATAGAAGATCACATTTACTGTGCTAGAAAGAGCGTTGAAAGTGCACAATCGGGCATTCAATTAAATGGCTTTCCCTTTGTGATTTGTATTGGCACAACTATGGTAGTAGGCAGTGTTAAGAAGATAGGACATCCTAGTAATTCCATAGATGTCTGATGTGTTATCTTTATACTGATAGGAACAATGTGCTGGTGCTTCCTTTCCTCCATTCCAGTGTTAACAAGTCAAACTGAACCGATCATTGTGAGGTCTAATTGCTGTTACTATTGTACCTTTTTCCCATCAATGCCATCCCTTCCTGGAGAACCGCGCAGGCCTTTATCTCCTTTGAAACCTGCTAATCCCGGGAGCCCAGGTGGGCCAGGTGGGCAGTCTCTGCAGACATCCTTGAATACGAAAAAACACAGGCTGAACATCTGTCACATTCCAAACACAAAATCACCCTGGATAGGGGGAAAGATGGCGGTGCACAGCGTGCCAACAGGTGCCTCGTGCGTTCCGGAAGCAGGACGAAAAACGGAAGCTGGCTGGCGATTTTCGGTGCAAAATTTAATAAACAGTGGTAAACAGCAACAACATACTATTATTAAAAAGAAAAAATCATCTAGAGAAAGAACTCTGACGCGTTTCGTGCATCCACTGCACTTTGTCAAAGACCTTAATACAGTTTACTCTATATACATTTCCTGGTTCCTCCAACAACAATTGGTGCATTTGAAACGATTAATCAAGCTACTGTATATAGCTACTTAACCATCTCCTAAGAGAAGCAATTTATTCCACTTTGAGCACTGTCAGAGAAGACTCTTCTCTATCTATCTCTATACTACATTCCAAACACATGCATTATACTATGACATATTATTTAATATTATTGCCATTATTCCTAATGTCCCTAGGTAATAATGACGATACACTAGAGGTGCTTTCTATAAGCATCTTACAGTCTAAATTAGAGGCAGTTGTGGCTAGAACAAGAAGTACAAGATGTATTGGGAAAGAGAGGCCAGTGTAATTAAGGATTTGTAGTCTCCCATCATAAAACAAGGTGGCCTTCTTTTTCATTTTCTAATAGTTATTCTTTATATATTTTCTTTTATCAAACATGTGCATGTTGATCATGGTGATTCTCACCCATTGTAGCATTCCTAAGCTTGTGGTTTTAAGCCTCAATAAAAGATCAATAAGGGTCAATAAAAGAAATAATTCCAGATATTTAAAATAGTATTTTAATCTCGTGTCAATCATGCATTTTAAGGTAATCTTAGAAGTATTTTGTTCTCGTTGTCATAACGCACATCATCTAATTCCCATGTGCCTACAGTGGCTATAAATTCTATGCTTTTGTATGTTATTTCTTATTGTTATTGCCTATTATACAGTACTGTATGTGTTACTTTTCATCATTATGTCTACTTGAAGATTGAAATAGGACTCTTTTGTTATTAAATTCAATATGAATCGATGAATTCTGTATTTGAAAAAAAAATGCATTTATTCCATTTCAAACATCAAAAGTTTAAATGAAATCTTAATACACCAAGGGGCCTATGCAGAGAGCAGCGAATTTTCGAAATTCGCCATTTTTTGGAGATAATCGCGCAGAAAACAGCAGAAAATGGAGATTTCCGAAAAACGCGTCAATTTTTCTTTTCTATTTGTAAAACTCGCCTCGCGGCTGGCGAGAACCGCAATCTCGCCAGTTTAAAAAATATCCGTATGCAGAGAGGCGCGAACGGCATCTAGCGGCTGTTCGCGCCAATAAAATGGCGCGATTGTCTCCGTTTTGCCTCGCCAAAAAAAACTGCCGCTCGCGGCCATTGCAAAGGGAAAAAAAAAGGCGCGAATTTGTTTTAACACATTTCTGAAGCGCGCATCTCGCCAATTTAAACTCGCCACACGCATCCATGTTAAACATAGCAGAATTCGCACTTTTCTGCATATGGAGATTAAAACTCTCCAAAAAAGCTACTTTTTAATAAATTCGCCAATTTTAAAATTCGCTGCTCTCTGCATAGGCCCCCAGGTGTACTGTTCCAGCCATATAATCTATTATGCTGGCCAACCAGGTTAATAAGATCGGGACACAATGTCCGCCTAGTAATCACATGTTTCATCGCATCTTGCAGGCATTGGAAGAAATTATATGGAATAGCATTTCTATATCTATACCCATTTAATAGTTCAGCCATAGAGTGCGAGCTCACACATGCAGGGCCCTTGTTATCTTTTATTCGGGCTGACGGATGGGCTCAGTGAGGGCAAGTTACTGTGTCCCTGTGCCTCAGGCACCAAAACAACGAATGTAAACTCATTGTGGCAGAGACTGTGCCTATAAAACTCTATGTACAGCCAATGATATTGCCATTGGGAAGCGCTTTGAGCCCCATTCGTAAAAAAGGGCTATATATGGAATGCAGTTATTATTGAGCACGTGGTATATTTTTAATACGTTTGTTTGCTCTTTTAGGCGGTAGAGTTTGCGTTCAGTGACGCATGCAGACCGTGATGATGGACACCGGCATCCTGCACTCCCCCACGAGGACGCCGCGATCGGTTGTCTGCGACTTGTGGTTGCAGCTGTTCCGGCTATCCACCAGGACTCTTGCTCAGCTTTGGGTTGCTGTCCCCCCATGTGTGTGGGACTATCCGTGTACCAGCATTTGGGGATCACATTGAAGTTTACATCTGTGGTCTGATCTGGGAGATCTGAATCTTTTATTGTAAGTTTGTTACTGGTTATTTTTTTACATAATGTATCACATATTTTTATTGAATTAGTCTCTCTGTTCGCTTTTTCTTTTAATCTTTCTCTTTTATGTTTACACTACTACTTCATCCCGCATGGCACTATTATGTAACATAACATATCTGGGCTCTTGCATCTAGTGTATACTTGATAATATTGACAATAGCAAAATAATAGAGATTATACATTTAAAATTAGGAAAAAGCAAAAAGCTGTGTTTTTGTAACAAATGCAATTATCCAACTTTTATAACAATACAAATGTAATTTAATTACAATGTAATAATATCAATGTACTTGTCATTAAACATCAGTAATTTGTTTAGAATGATATTATTCTCACATAATTGTTCATGTATGAACAGGCCACAATCACACAAATAATACAAAAGGAAGGGATAGAAAAAATATATGGAGAGTACAAGTCATACCCAAAAAGGCTGCTAACTTTACAAAGGGAATCGCAATAAAACACGTTATCATAAATAATGTGGACAGATTGTTACCCTGCTGGGCAGGAATTAACCATCCCTCTGTGCCTTAGGAGATCCTTGTCTTGTTTGTATCATATCTCACAACTGTGATCCATTTCGGAGTTGTCTGAATCTAGGTCAAGAAATGCAACCATTCTTACCTTAACAAGGAGATTTATGTCCCCTGGAGACAGGATTGAGGCTGGACCCTTCGAGAAACAAATACCATGTTATTGCAATACACATCTGCCATTTATATCTGATCAACTTAAATCGGATTTTAGAATTGTACTTGATTGCTCTTAAATGTAACAAATCTTCTATCAATGTGGTCATTATCTGTTCCCACAAAATGACGTGAGGTTGATATGTATGTATGTCTTTATTTATATACCGCCCTTAATGTACATAGCACTTCACAGCAGTAATATATACGTGACAATCATATAAATAATAAATAATATGAATAACACATAAAGGGGAGAAGTGCTTGAGACATAAAAGTAACATTTAGGAAAAGGAGTCCCTGCTCCGAAAAGCTTACAATCTAATTTGATGGCAGGAAGAACGTACAGAGACAGGAGGGCGTTCGGGTAAGTGCGTCTGGCAAGGAGCCAAGGTTAATGTATGAGGTGTTAATTATCAGCCATGGAGCTACTCATATGCTTCCTTAAGCAGGTGTGTTTTAAGGTGGGTCGTAAAGGTGGATAGAGAGGGTGCTAGTCGGATATTGAGGGGAAAGGCATTCCAGATGTGTGGGGCAGTCACTGAGAGAGGTTTAAGGCGGGAGAGGGCTTTAGATACAAAAGGGGTGGAGAGAAGACATCCTTGAGCACAACGCAAGAGTCGGGATGGTGCATAGCGAGAAATTAGGGCTGAGATGTAAGGAGGGACAGAAGAGTGTAAAGCTTTAAAAGTGAGGAGGAGAATTGAGAGAACATGATATAAAGTTTTTATTCAAAACAATTTGGTAGTACAAGTAGCTGATAACAGAGTTATACAGTTCTAGATTAGTATATTCCTTAACAGAAAAAGAGCTATTCAACCACTGTCTCTAGAGGGATTACAGGCCACTTTAAATGAGTTAAAATGAACACAAACCTATTTTGTGCTAAGGTCTTTTAGTTGGTCTGATTATTGGCTCATATATGCAGGATTTGTTACTTATAGTACAAACAACTGACAAAAAAATAAAACATAAGGTCTTCTTCCACAAGAGGAGAAGAGTCTTAATTACTTTATTCTTATTCTTACTAGAGACAGGTATATACAGTAGGTCCCCATCACTGGAAGTGCTGTGCAGCTCTTTTAGTTGCCCCATTACAGAGCCCAAAAAATCCCTACAGTTATCAAATTCAGTGGTTGCTTCATATTATTTACCATTCCCTTTCCTACCCGAGAGCTGCTAAGTGCTACCACTGAACTGGTCCTCATCGAACCCCACATGCATGTCCAGAAGTATCTGTAACCTGGATTACTGTGGATTCCTTAACCACTGTACATTTCTGATGCATGTATTAGAGATCAAAAGATACAGAGAGGGCGAGTGAAAACAGAAGACAGAGAATAGAGAACATATTGAGAAGAATATTTTTTTTTAAAGTACTCCTGAAAATGTACCTATAACCACAAGAAAGGACTGTGGAAGAACAAGTAACATACTTCCTGTTCAATATAGTGAGAAGCTTAGTAAGGTACAGTAAGGAACACATTCCCTTCCATTTATATACATAGAAGTTTCTGCATTGTTGCCTATAGTCAATCAGCTTTATTACTATACTAAATAGGAGCCAAAGAGGGAGCATTCAAGAGAATGGCCCCTGAGAGAGGCAGTAAATAGTGCCCTGTTCTATTATTAAATAACTTCTCGTCAAGCCAATATAAATTCATGCACCATGAACTTGCCCTGAAGATGGGAGGATTGCAAGCTGAACAACTGAGATGCCATATTGTTTGCATTCACACTAACTGAATAGCTAGCACCTAAATAGTTAATAGCAGAGAAAATGTAAGAAAGGCAGACTTCATTATCTGTAGGCAGAGAAAGTACAAGGTCATACTGGACAAAGGGGCCTTGGAAATATAATTAGGCATATTTGTTATCTAGAAGCACAGGGCTAAGTATGAGGCAGAGCTGTTGTTATGTTTAGGGAGGACGGTGAGAATTGAAGGAGTAGAATTTAGGCGTTCAGGAGGGTACCGCAGGTTTTATCAACATACTGATATAAAGCACTGCAGGGGGAAAACTGCTGTCATTGGGACAAGCCTACAGTATATTTGGGTAGCTCCGGGGTAGCTCCAGATTTCCGAGAGTGAGGTATAAATGTTTTATCTATGTGTATTGAGATCATAACTGCTGACAGCCATACTTAAAGTGATACCAACAAAAAATGCAGCTCTCCCCTCAGAACCAAGAATGTCTGTAAAGGCCTGTATGATGCAGAAGGCTTCCTTTTGTCTCTGAATAAAGTATTGGAACAAGAACCAATCCGTGAAATTATTGACTGAGGTAAAGTTCCTATCTTCATGCCCTACACAATTCTTACTGCAGTATATTGAACAAGGGGCAAGTTTTAGATAAAGGGAGAGAGGGAGTATTAAAAAAAAAGAGATAGATTCCTGAGGCACCAAATGGTCATTTTTAAACACAGTACTTTCATTTGATCTGACCGATTAACAGACCTACAGATGCATGAAAAGCATGTAAACTGATTCCCACCCATGCTCACTAATCGCTAACTCAGTGGTTTCCATCCTCTTTTTGGTTAGGGAACTTTATAGTTATGTCATGAAATTTTATGGAACCCCAACCCTCTCTAAAAGCACACCTGAGATCAGATGAATTGTAAGGAACCCCCAACCCTCTTTAATAACATGTCTGAGTTCAGATGAATAGTAAGGAACCCAACCCTCTCTAATAGCGCGTCTGAGATCAGATGAATTGTAAGGAACCCCAACCCCCTCTAATAGCGTTTCTGAGATCAGATGCATTGCAAGGAACCCCAGCCCTCTCTAATAGCATGTTTGAGATCAGATGCATTGTAAGGAACCCCAACACTCTCCAATAGCTTGTCTGAGATGAGATCCATTGTAAGGAATCCCAACCCTCTCTAATAGCACGTCTGAGATGAGATCCATTGTAAGGAATCCCAACCCTCTCTAATAGCGCGTCTGAGATCAGATGCATTATAAATTCTTCTGTATTTGTTACAGTTTTCAAAAACACATTATATAAGATATGGTGGGTAGAAAAGTGATAAAAACCCTTCACCGTACAGTGTACAGTAAATGAAAATATCACTTGTTAGCAGATTTATGTCTCAGGTCTGTAACACTGCTTTTCACCATTACCTCTTAGCTTTCAAAGCTTCTACTGCAGCCAGGGATTCTGGGAAATGACATGCAAAGAAGCACACATTTGACCTGAAAATTGCAGGGTATCCTTGAGTGATGCCCGCGGAACCTATTTATTGTAAGGGCTCCTAGGAACCCTGGATGAAAAACACTGCTCTAACATTTGAAGCTGTCAATTATAAAAACTGAAGATTTATGGTTAATATAATAATATTATGGAAAATGTCATAACATTTTGGAAAATTAATTGGAAAGAAATGCACTTGCTAAAGTTGCTAACGTTCAAAACAGACATTTTCAGCCATTTTTAAAAGTAAAAGGTACTTCGGTAAATTGTGAAAAATATACTCAAAGGTGCTACCACCAGCGTAAGAGAATAAAAAAAATCAATTAATCGAAAACATTATTTGTGAAAAATACGTGAAAAAGGCACTAGAGGTGTTAAATATAGAAGAAAAAATATATATTATGTTATATATATATATATATATATATATATATATATATATATATATATATATATATATATATATATATATATATATATACATACAGCCTGGATATAGCCTGTCAAAAAGATATGGAAGAAGCATACTTTAGTAAATGCAATAGAGATTGCTGGCATTTATCCCACTTCAGTTGGAAGCATTATGAAAAGGAAAGAGAAAAAACTGAAATATTAAACATTTATAACACATACTGGTTCCCCAGGAGGTCCTCTTTCTCCCGTGTTTCCTGTGAAGCCCTGCAGACAGAGGGAAAAGAAATACATTATCTTAGACCATGCTAAACAGTTTCCAGATCACAGCAAATCTATTATTCATTATAATATTTTCTATGGCAATAAAAAGTTCACCTTCCCAACTAGAATTACAAGTAGGTTTCACTAGGATATAAATGAAGTCCTCTTTTATAGCAGCATCATACAGTATGTGCAGCAGTAAACAGAGTTTTCCCGTAGAGCTTGTGTATTACTGTGGATGTTTCTGCATTTTCCATCTAATCAATGAAGTCAGTTCGTTTCTACTCAGAGCCATACATCAAACCATAGGATCAAGTGGCGTATGACAAGGTAATTCAGAGAATGTAGACACTCATGAACAAAAGGCTGCCAAGGTCTTTTTAGATATTATTAGAAGGCTTGATTGAAGTATTCCCACATTCAGTAAGAATTTCTCCAAGTGGCAATGCTTTCTTTTCTCCAACAGAAGTAGTACAAAATGGTATTAACCATTTACCCAGAAACAGTAATTGAAAAACACAATTATTTTGTTCTTTTTTTAGTCATTAATAATGGGGAAAATACACAGAAAACAAAAGCACCCATCAAGGCATCATTTCTATTTTGGAATCAAGCAAAAATGAGCTGTACAAAACAGAATATAGTGGCTATTATGAATACAAACGGATAATTTATCTACAGTAGATTAAACAAGATACATGCTACAGTAAATCATCAGCAACTCCTAATGTTGGACTGGAGAGGGTTAGTGCCAACTGCATAATTTCATGAAGAACTATATTGTAGTGTGTACTGTACTTGTCTCTGTTACTGATCTGCATTAATGTCTCTGCATGAAGTCCAGCTGAACAGTATAAGAAAATGATGGATGCTAATTTACAAGAGACGAGAAAATCCCCATAACTTTTGAGTGGTTACGTTTTGCAAAAGTAAGATGACTTAACCAGTGTGAAGCATGCAGTCTAGCTCAGTATTTCCTAATGTCTCCGTATGTTCATTTTTGCATGTACAGATTAATGCACCTGATGACGTGTTGAAGTGAGACACATCACTGTGAAACAATTAGCTGTGTTCAAAAAAGGGGTGACGCCTTACTGCACTTGCTGGCCTCTGACATCTGTATAATAGTTAAGTATAATACAAATGTTGAAAAATATGCATGAAGTAGATTCATAGTAACGCACTGGATAATGTTGTAAAAAATTAATATATCCATCTACCGTAATTCAACCTTTGCTAAATGTAAACTGTGTCAGATAATCAAACTGTAAATATATTTGTACGGATTGATATTTTCGTACACTTGTAAAATAAATCTATAAAGATTCTAAATCTCTGTACACTACCATTTAATCTATGAAGACACTCAACGGGTAACACAAACTTCAATAAATCTATTGATACAGAGGAAGTCAAACAATACCCTCAATTAAACATTTGCCAATTAGTGTATGTCTAACAAAGATGAACCATTCCTTCCCAACACCAGTAAACTGAATCAGATTGCCCCCTTGATTTCATGCTTTGCCTTTTCCAAATGTATTAGACATACTGTAACCCAGATGTCCAATCTTTTCTTAAATGTATCTACTCTACCTGCCATCAAAGTCTTCATGTAGTAAATGACATATTTTCAATGCCCTTACTATAAAGCTTATGTTTACTTTCCTGAAGGTTGAATGTATGTGACTCTTTTCTCAATGGATGACCATTGTTAATTGTACATCACTTTGGATGAAAAGATGTCCATCAAGCTCTCTGTATTGACTTTGAATATATGTATAAATCCCAAATCCTTCTCAGATGCTTCTTTTCTAAAGAGAAACATTTGAAGAATATATTTTCCTCATATGAGTTGGCCTCTTCCTTTTCACCTTCTCCAGCTCCATAATAACTTCTTTTTATGGGAAGTTGCTCAAAATGTACAGGTGTAGAAGAAGTTATTGTACTCGTTAACCAAACACATTATTTAACAGTCGCACTATTGAAAACCATGGTTAAGGAGAAAACATGTGTTATTTACCCCGTTATTTTGAGCGCTAACTCACGTCAACGGGGGTAACAGTATCTGCTACATCTGTATTCAAAATGTGCTAATATGTTTAATTTGCAAACATTATAGCAATTAAAAACAAGGTATACTAACAGGTATAAACACATATCCATCTCGCGAGCTTGAATGTAGACAAAATACATATTTCCATGCTTTTTAAATCAATGATATACAGTGTATGCTGCTAAACATCTTCAACTATTACGCCTAACATTTGCAAATGAGAATAATTTCCGAGATACAAAGATAAGATTAATAATACATAACTATAGTATATATAATATGCCTGATGTGTGTACTATTTATACAGAGGCCAACATGCGCTTCAAACCCCCATTGTATGCATTATTTTGCTAGATGAAACAGGTCCATCTGAAGAGATATATATGACAGGAGGAACATACTATCATTTATCCCTTTACTTACATCTTGTCCGGGTTCGCCCTGAAGACCTGCAGGTCCAGCAATACCCCTAACGCCCTATGAAACAAAAAACACAACACGTATTGAAAGTGCAGTTGTACAGACACATTTGTGATGCAATACAGTTGGGATTTAGACTTTATTATCTTTATGTCTACAGTATGTATTCTATATAGTGCAAATTATTTTAGAATGTGCCATCGAAATTGGGGCCATATTCATTGTCATAATTGAGTAAAAAAATTGCAAAATAGAACTATACATTATTTTTAGATGCTTTTTGCTAAGCTATGTTATTCTGGTCAAATGCAATGTTGTAACTGCAGATAGGTACTATTCAATGTTGGGGTATGTTAAAGGTTAATGATAAGCAAAGAAGAAAAAAAAGAAAGCTCCCTAATAGCCGCACAAGAGAACACCTATACCTATGTTAAAAATTACTATTTATTAATAAATGATTAAAATATATTTATATTTATTGCAGCAAAAAGCTAACGTGAACCAAAGTGATTAAAATAAATTAAAAAACGGAGGAGGTAACTGTATGCCTAATTCAAACTAACAGGGGCAGGCTAAGCGTCACCACCTAGTGCGCTGGCTATATCGGAGAGGACTGTTGCCTTCTCTCAGTTAGAGTGTTTCGGAGCCTTCTAAAGGAAGCACAACACTCTGACTACTTTCCTATTTGTCATGGTTCTGAGTACAAGACACATACTTTGTGATCTTGAAATAGCTGTTCTGCTAAACATAACAGACCTCTAGGTTCATTTACCTTTGAACCAGTTGGTCTGGTACATATGTGTGTGTATATATCCGTATACTAGCATTAGCTGGCTCAACAAATATATTAATCTGAGCACACACACTACATTAAGCTATACTCTCCATTTAGGTGTAGTCCTCAAACTATATAGAACTGTATTGGTATAACTACCACTGTTAGTATAATTATATAGCAGTGGGACATTCTAAAATAGTTATTCCTAGCATACACTGTTAGTTTGAATTAGGCATACAGTTACCTCCTCCGTTTTTTAATTTATTTTAATCACTTTGGTTCACGTTAGCTTTTTGCTGCAATAAATATAAATATATTTTAATCATTTATTAATAAATAGTAATTTTTAACATAGGTATAGGTGTTCTCTTGTGCGGCTATTAGGGAGCTTTCCTTTTTTTTTTTCTTTGCTTATCATTAACCCCATCCCTGCCAGCACCACCTCCGCACTCTTATTGCAGTTTTTGTTCCGTCACCACACATTCACAATTTATTGGTTCCCCATATTTCCATTGGTGTAGTGCAAGGCGCACAACTTGACCTTTTTAGGCCATTCTATCTTCCTTTATGTTAAAGGTTAAACACAACTAGCAAACACTTCAGTCCTCCAGAATTGGTTTGGGTCCCCGGAGTAGACCTCTTAACAAGAGTGAAATGTTGGCGGAGTAATAAAACATGTAATGCCACGAACCCGTCTTCATTTTACTGTATTATGAAATATGCATAAGGAGGGGGAAGACTTTTACAGCATAATGAATAGCAGCTAATATGCCATAACAATCAGTAATAGCTAGAAAGCATTATTTTCATCACACCTTATCACTAAACATACTACTGTATAATTTAAGCCAAAATACATGTTCAAGTCAAGTACTCTGCATGTGTTGTCTAAATACCACTCAAATCAAGCTACTGTATTTTGCCTTATGGTGGAGGTGGGGTGCGGGGCTTCCAACTATGGCATATAATGTTGACACACTATTCTGCTTGCTAACCAACCGATAACAAGTTATTTTGTATTAAAATCTGGGATCTTTCGTTAAATATATATTTTAATAAATGATTTCATTACAGAACAGCCTCCTAATGATCTCTAGTGCAACTATTATTCAGGTTAAAGTGTTGAATCTTAATACGCACTTCAGATCCTTTCTCTCCGGGAGGTCCCGTGGATCCCTGCAGAAACACAAAAAAAAAAACGATAAGCAATTACATTTTAATTACTTTAAAAAAAAAAATAGAATGAATAAAAAAAAAGATATTGAAAGCCCTAAAACCCCACAGAAATGGAAATGAATTTACCTTTCACAATAAGAAGAGTCAAACTTTAACTTGTGTTGCAAATTACGGATAAAATCTGGACTCTGGAAACTAATTTTGGTATGTTTCTATAACTGCATTACAGAATTCTACTAGCAAAACGTTAGCAAAGAAGCTCCAGTACAGTCAGTGCATGCAACAACTTGCCATTTCTCCGCTGATTGTCTAAGTTCAGCTGAAAGCTTTTCATATGACAATGTAACTACTGTGTAACGTACAGTAAGTGAGGTTTTCTGTAAAAATAAAATGCTAAATTACAAAGTACTGAACATATGGGAGAGAAGGCTAAAAACATTTTTCACTGTAATAATTTGCAAACATTCACCATATAAATGTGGTCCAAGTTTGGCCAGAACTGTTTGTGCTCTGAACTTTCATTTACTAAATTACAAGTAAGCCAACAAGCTTTATAAAATCTCATTTTTACCATATTTTGTGTTACTGTACTTAAGGAAGAATTACATCTACAACAACAACAATATGGAGCAATTATATTTTGCCTTCTACAGCTCTGATTTGAACACTTTTCAGCCATATTCAATGTTCACCAATAAATGGGCTAAATCATTGCAAAATACTGCCGATGCTCTTCCCACAATTTCCCCCCCAGTATTGCAATATTGCAAAAATGACATGTTCCTGTTTATTCTGGGAAGAAATAGCCTGTTAGCCTGTGTGCATATTGGTAAAACACTGATAAAAAAAATGAATGAATCAGACTGCTCTCCGTAATAATTGCGTCCTATGTAAATTAAATGAGCAGGTGCAAAAGAGGTGAATATTATAGTATACAGATGGAATCAAATGAAGGGCTCAAAGAACCCCACTGATTGCTATAGTCACAGAACTATGGTCTGAATATCTCCTATGGTCCAACCACCAGAACGAATTAGGGTCTAAAACTTAACCAAAAACAAAAAAGTTTTATTACATCAAAATCACATACTAATAGGTTAAAAATTAATTAAAATTGATCCCCGCTGAGGAGGTAGGGAAAGAAGTGGTAAATGGCCTCTAGTGCCTATATTAGGGTTGTGGGCCAAATACTTCCTTTCTCCTTCGTCCTAAATTCATATAATATCCACTACAGTAATACAGTGAGAGTACTGTAGTGTTTTCAATATAGATGTTTGTATTGTTTATGGCCGATAGCCTAGTATTGGTTCCGACTCAATTGTCCGTGATTAGTATCATAACCAATTAACTATATCACAGACAGGGATTATATGGATAGGTACTTGGTTATCCTAATGTAGCCATACATGATAACGCAAGGAACAGCTTGTGCCTATTGCTGATCCACAGAGAATGACTACACTGTAATAACTGTATCATTTAACTGGAAACAAAGTGCAACCTATGTAGGAGTAATTAAACCTTTGCACTACAAAATAGGGTTACCATGTATCCAAATACACACATATCTTGATTTACAACCTTGTCTGTAAGTACAAACAAATACACTGTTGCTGTCATGTAAACACAACATAGAGGTGTAAGAAACAGCTTGCTATAATGCTTGTCCATTCAAAACACAGCTAGACCACAAAGAATAGTAGGACTGTAGAGTTTGTGCCATACATCTAAAGACACATAGCAGCCTTCGCATAAAAGTGTTTAGTAGACCTTACTGTAGCAATATAAGATTATATACACATGTGGGGGTTGCGGCAAACTAAAAATCAAACATGTGAGATACAAGCCGTAATCGTAGACAGCAGGTATCCGCATAGACCGCAACTCCTTCGTGATGTCACCTCCGCGGCGTCCTACTCTGCCTCATAAAACCTGTTCCCTAAACAACCTCTCATTGTTTTGTATTTTGCACAAAGTCAGTGTGCAATGATAGCAGAGTGGGGTGTGAGGTGTGAGGTGTGGAGTGTGGGTTTTGTGGGTATGTACGAAGCTGGAGACCATAGTTCTGTGACTATAGCAATGAGTGCAATCAGTGGGGTTCTTTGAGCCCTTCTTTGGGTTCCATCTGTATACTAAAACACTGATAAAGCTAGCAATGTCCTTGTCATTTTGTTCCACTTTCGCCGCTTTATTTGTTGAGTTTTATTTCGATAACAAAGTTGACAGAATATATTGGGTGTGATGTGTGAAGGCAAATTTTAGGGAAAAATGTATACATATTTGCACCAGTTTAGCAACCGAGAGAGACTGTTATATAGACCCCAACAGATTGCAAATTGGGCATCCAGGACACATTTGGAGCAAAGTACCTCAATACATTTATGTAAGGACGTACAAGACAAATTATTCTGTTGTCCCATATTCGCTCCCAAATTGGCGATACCATTCTATACATTTAGTATATACATATACATATGCTAAATTCACCCCAAAATTGGCGCTACCGTTCTATACATTTGCTGTGGTCCAAATAATCCCCTAGATAGATCACTTTACCTGCACACAAGAAAATATTTCTGTGGGTCAAAAGGGAAATAGTGGAGCTACCTAAACAGATCTTCTTTGATGGAATATTTGCAAGTTCTGCATCTTCCATGAAGTGTTGTCTTTTAATCTCCCACCGCTTCAAGTGCAACGTGAGCCTTCTCCGTGCAGATCACTCCAGCATGGGCGAGGTTCAACATGACAGATATGCAGCTGACAAACAAGTTGACACAGGTGATGCACAAATGATGCTTTTGAGAAAGTCACTTACTGGTGATCCATCGATTGCTATTCCTGGGGGGCCTCTGTTTCCAGGCTGTCCTGGAAGTCCCGGAGCACCCCTATCCCCCTGCAAAACAAACGTAATTTGTTCAATATCCCAGTGTCATATTATGCCTTGCAATGTGCAGTTTGAAAAATGATATGCCTCAGAAAGGTCGTGTAACACAATATTTCACAACATACGTGTTCTGCTAGTCTTTTCTGTACAAAATAGATTAAGCCATTAGAACAGCCTTTTCTTTACAAAAACTGCCACAGCCACTTAATCCAAAGATTTTGTCTGAAGCGAATAAAACTTACAGAAGATTTTTATGTTCTAGTTTAATTAGATTTCAGATATTGTGTTGCAATTAATTCAGGCTTCCACTTTATCTTCACTCGCACAATTCAATAATGATGGTTGCCATAGCAGGCCACAAAATGCACAATGAAACAGACCCTGTGAAAAGGGCAGCTGAAATGCAGAGGATGGAAATGTGGAGGTCTCATTGTTAAGGCAGTTTTATTGCGGTTACTCTCAACATGGTATTACCGCTCCCAACTGGACACATTCATACTTTTATCATCAATCACTTTCACTGTCAAGCAGCCTGACAATGTCCAAACACCTAGTCTACTACATAAAAAGAAATGCGATTTAGAAGAGACGTATGACAGGGAGGGAAGAAGATGAAATGGCCCACGGAGATAATGGGAGAATATCAGGGACACAGTAACTGTCTCTCCTAGGGAAACAACTAATGACAGTGCCATGCGTAATACAGATGAAGTAGCCTGGTGCGGTATTGTGAGATATGTTGCATTTATGATTGCCATTGCGTCCTACGGAAACTCTGTCACATTATAATGGGATGGCATTATAATGGGATATGTTGCATTATCAATAGGAGCAATGAAGTCTTCTGCATCTGTAGTTTAAATGTAGGGATTGCCATCTTGAAAAAAAATCAAAGTATACTGTACAGTATTTTTTAATCATTTATGAAACTCTAAGGGAATTCAAGTGAATGGGCGGTCAGGGTGTTTTTGTTTTTTTGGCATTGGGAAGGGTACTATGGCTTAAAAACAACTGGATGCAGCTATTAAAACCATCACATCATGTTGGATAGAAAAGTTACAACCAGATATAAAGTGCTGGAATTGGGAAAATTAAAATTCTTTTACAAATGGATTGACTTGAAACATTAAGGAGTTTTTTTCTATAAGCGACAAAGTGGAAAATACTGTAGGGTCATTCTTTGAAAAATGTTCCACATTGAAGTCAATTGGGATTTCCAGGGTGATAACAATTCAATCCCCTGATTTGGCACCTATAGAAAAAGCCCCAATGCAACAAAGACAGAGAAGCCCCGAAAATGCAGACATTGGGAACTGTGCATTAATTCTTGGAAGCCCATGGATCAGAAATTGTTCTATGACATTTAAACATATCACATGAGTTGACTGAAAAACACTACATCATAAAGCAAGGATGGCAAATTAACAGGCTGAAAAGTAGGTACATTACGCCTTATCTTATTATTATACTTTATGATGTCATACCAACTACAGGTAATTTTAAAAAGAGATAACAGGAGGAAAACAAGGACAGAAAGACCAACATATTATATTTATAAATTTAAAATAGAATATGTTACAGTTGGTTACTATATATTTATTATATTCATTGATTTTCTAAGGAATTAAGTTAGTATAGGTTCATGATTAATAAATGTTAATCTTGAAAAGAAAAGGGGGGAAAGGAGAAAAAAACACCTACAGATGAAAAGCCTAGAAGAATGTATCGAAAACTGGAAAATATCTAAATCTAATACTTTATTGATTTAAAACACAAACAATAGATAAAGCCGAGTAAGGAATGAGTATGAGCAAATACAATTGTTTAACATGTTTCTAAATCTATAAACATACTGTAATAAGTCTGGTGTTTGTTATGTAAACAAAGTATTATGGAATGGTTGTTTTTATAAATTGTATTAAAAAAAAACTACAATTATACTATATCTGTAATATTGACTGCTTATATATTGTATGGCCCACTCATGGGGGCCCCTCAGTTCAGACACCCCCCAAAATTGTGCACTGCTGCTTGAAGACACAAGGGCCAGGAATCATTAAAGCATGATCCGTGCTACTGCGATCCAAATGGGCACGATAGTGCATTCTGCACTTTGATGACTCCCAGGCAATGAGGTAAGAGATGCCCAGAATAATACATTTACAGATTCATCTTTGATTATCCAAATTTGCAACCTAATCTCTGGTCAGGATTCACTAAACTCGGATAAAGGATATCAGGGCTCGATCGTGCGTTAGCAGCCATTGGGGGGGTATTCTCGTAGCTGCGAGTTTGTCCTGGTCAAACCGTGCGGTTTGACGTGGTCATAAACTGCTAAATGAAATTTGACAACAGTTAGACTGTATTCTGCATTACAGATCCCAAACGTGTGGAAAGACACCTGTTCACAGAAAGGAGCACACCTGATATACTTGGGAGTAGAGATGGGCAAATCTGCCCAAATTCGGTTCCCGGATTTTCTCGCATTCCCCCCCACCCCCCCAAAATCCATTTCACGGTATAAAACCTGCGGTCGGATTTGGACGGTTTTAATTTGCGCGGATTCATGAAAATCCGCCATTCGATACAATCCGTTGATGGATTTGTAGAATCGTTGGTAGATTCTTAAGAATCCGCTAGCGGATATCTGAATCGCGGATTGGATTCCGCAAATCCCTCCACGGGCTGCGGAATCCGTGGCGTGTGTTGGTAATAATATTTTTTTTTTAAATCCACAAAACGTGAATCGCCCTTTTTAAAATTGGTAGGCGTACCAAAGGAACCGACCGATCCCCTGCAGATCCAAATCCGCCGCGAAAAATGTGCCCCTCTCTGCCTGGGAGATATGCCAATAGGATTAATTTAACTATACTTTGCATATCCTTTTAGCACGTCTCAGGTATCTCAGGTGTGCACAGGTGTCTTTCCACATGTTCGGAGGGTGGATTGAGGGGATATATGTAGTACTTGGGACTCTACTACAATACGTTTTTCTCACTTGAATGGAACTAACGCCTGCTTTAGGTAAGAGGTGCAACACAGGTTTCAAATTGATTATAATGATGCATTTCCGTATCTATTGATGCTAATGTTATTTGAAGCGATGTAGCCTTATTGAGTTAACAGGGCTATGAGAACTCCAGCGAACTGGCAGAAATTGTGAGTTTGAGACATTTGTGTCATAACGCTCGGATTTGTCGAGCACGTATGAAAGCGCTTCTTAAAAAAAGAACACTTTCTGGCACAGTTTTGACATGCAATAAGGGTTTACAGAATGCGAGAGAACCTGCACATCTGAGCGACGAGGGATCTTTCTGCACGGATATGCACTGTTGACCTGAATGCCAGTTAATGTGGGATTGAGCACAATTACTCCTTAT
Organism: Ascaphus truei; assembly: GCF_040206685.1. Taxonomy (NCBI): domain Eukaryota; kingdom Metazoa; phylum Chordata; class Amphibia; order Anura; family Ascaphidae; genus Ascaphus; species Ascaphus truei. Next base: position 23,529,189 of record NC_134484.1, on the reverse strand, counting down.
CAGAGTTTATTGAAACTAAAAATGTAATTACAAAATAATTCTTCTACACTGTCCACTTCTAATCAAACAAACTCTAGCAAGTATAACCTACCTCTAAACTATTATAACATCTAATATTATATTGATGTAACTCCTCTTATTCCCTAGTACTGAGACCGTATCCAGACTAAGGGGAGTGAGGCCTGAGTTCACCTTCTCGGTGTGAGTGTGTGTGCCCTGTTAGAAAAGACTTATACCAAATCGGTTCTGAGGTTTGACAGTAAACAACACAGCAGAGCTCCTCTGATCATTAACAACCACTTTATAGGCACGATTCTAATTGCTGTTGTCTACAGTATGTACACATGGGGCCCACATTAAAATGTGAAGCTCTTACAGTGTACATACAATATGTACCAACACGTGAAACAGTTTATATTCCTCAGTATGAATAGTAATACTGTTTATACACAGGGCAGAATGAATACTTTCCTTGTTACACAATATACATACAGTAGTGTCTAAATAACATTTTAATCAATGCCTCAGAGAGCTATTAGGGAGAAAAATGAATATATTCTACAGTACACTAATTATCCTTGGATTTTTTTCTTATGCATGTGTCAGAAAAATACATAATTTTCCAAGCTTTTCTGCATATACTAGACCCATTAGTATTTTTCGCTTTCATTTAATTCTTGCTCATTTACTCGCTGAAATCTTTCTCTCTTGTTTTTCCACTCTGTAAAATTCAGAATAAGCTGCACAAAATATTGTCAGAACAGTTTGTGACTGAAATACTATGCAGCCCATATTTACCATGCAATAAGACACATGTGCGTGAATGGCCAACAGAGGTCTTCCTTATGGCACATTACCGCTTCCTCAATATGGGACGGTATGTCTTTAAAATGACCAAAGTATCATATTATTTGAGTATTCTTTTTATTTGTTGAGATATATGTAGGTAAATGTATGATCTTTAACCTCTTTTGATTATACCTGCTTAGTGCTTGTCCTGGTACCTCTCTGTATTTTCAGTTTCCCTGTTTTGAGGCAGCCATACTGTAGCTCCTCAGTGTACTTGCAACATTGTTGCTACAAAATGTAGCTTTACCCTATGTTCCCTAGCCTGTTGCCTTGGTAACGCTCCCTTCTCTCAGCTGGTTGAGCTGTTCCTGTTCCCCCCTGCTATGTTTGATTAATTGGCATATCCCAGTGCCTGGTCCTGCCTGGACAGGAAAGTGTGCTTTCTTTTCACCAGCAGCCTTCAGGAACTGTCATCTCCTGGGAAAGTTTAATGTCTTTTACATTTCCCTAAGTAATTATACCTCCTACATTCCCCCCCACCCTCCCTCCACCAACTCTTTGCATCTTTATGTTATTGCTCAATACAAGCTTACAGAAGAAAGAAAGGACTTGGTGTGAATAAAAGGGGATACATAAATCCAGAGGGGGGTTTTAAGCCCCCAGTGGAGCAAGAAACCCAGGGCTGCACTCACGAGAGAGAGTATAGAAGGGAACACACAATATGTCCCGGGCCAAGGTACATTCTCTGCTCCCCAGGCCATTTAAGTCTCTTATCAGTCAGTACTTCCAGTGTCATATATACTGGTAATACACATGTACCTCCAGTACACCTGATATATGAGACTTAGTTTCTACCCTGGTCATTTACCCACCTCATGTTTTAATGCACCTTTCTCTACCCATTTACCCTACACCCCCGGATGTTCCTTTCCCTTGTATATATATTTAATAAACCTTTTTTGTTTTTGCGTTGCGTAGCTTAGGGCTATTGGCCCGGGACATATTGTGTGTTCCCTTCTATACTCTCTCTCGTGAGTGCAGCCCTGGGTTTCTTGCTCCACTGGGGGCTTAAAACCCCCCTCTGGATTTATGTATCCACAAATTTTTTACCCTATGCACCATGAGCCATATTACTCTCTACATTGAATAGTTAAGGTGAGCGATAAGCATTTGTGTGTTTGTGAATAAAAGGGGAACAGATTACGCTATCTGGCTCTTCCATTAAAGACAGTGCGCAGGAGTCGAAATAGTAAAATATATCTCTACAGGAGCTGCAGTAGAACAGTTTCCTGAAAGGTCAGTCACTGCCTCACAGCTACAGACAGCTTGAGAGAGCAGAGCCCTGCATATACACAGGCTGCAGCTACACAGACTAGCAAGCCCTGCAGCTTTGCACAGCTCACAGTGAGGTAGAAGCCATCACACCTACCCCTGTGCTATGTCCCCACAGCAAGTGCTACCAAGGGCCACGCTCTGGACATCAACCAGGACACGGGTCAGAGCTATGGACACCTGTAAGTACAGCTACCGCTATGCTGACCACTGCAGGATATCGACCGGCACCATCTGAGACAGTCATCCATCACTGACGCAGGCAACAGACCACACGCCACACACATCGGCTAAGGCCTACATACACCTGCAGAATGGCAGAAGTCAGACCTTCACCAGACACCACGCATGAAAGTGACAACTCAGACACTGAGACCGCTACACAACCGCAACAGATGCTAGAGGGTGTGAGGCCTAAGCAGACAGTTACACTTACACAGAAGGCCTTCGAAAAATATGAGGCTGACATTGACGCGCAACGTGACAAATTACAGAAGGCCTGGGAAGATACTGAACTTGAAATGCGTAATTTTACAAAAATTAGCAACCAAGAAAAACAGATTAAGCAAGCTATAATTCAACTAAGGTCAAGCCACAGACATTATCAAACGCTGTCACAGACATATCTCACCTACCTGAAAAGGATCAACACAGAAGAAAGCCTCAGAGAGTGTGACCTGCAGGAAGCAGCTGATCTGGAGTGTGATGGCTCCGTGCAGATCGCTATCATGGAGGCCAAAGGCCAGAGAAAGGACCTTTTGCTGGAGACCGCATCACAGCGCTCCAGCACATCCACGCATTCAACAAGGTCAGCAAGATCAACATGATATAATGTGTCCAGCACAAGCACAAACGCTACCAGGGCACAAGATATCGCATAGGCTGCTCGCGCAAGGGCCGCATACACTCAGAAAGAGGTAGCCATGAAACTAGAGAGAGCGCGCATTGAAGAGGATGAGCAGAGGGATGTCGCAGCCGCTGCGCGTAGGAAGGCCGAGTTGGACGTGAACTTAGAAGGTTAAAGTAAACCAGAGGGTGCCGCCGCCACAGCCCAAGCCGAGGTCATAGAGGCAGCCGCGAGACAGGATGGCGGGGAGCAACCATACAGTCGGATAACTTCAGAGGATCCAAACCAACGTACTAAAGACTATGTGAGGTGCATCCCCAGTGTAAATGCCAGTTCACCATCTCTACCTGATGAGTAGGATATCACAGAAGCCGAAGCTTTGGAGTGTCCATATGGAGAAGATGTTGTTTCTTCAAAGGCATACTCTACCTGGAATAGCTACAGCTACAGCAGTGGTCCATACGCCCGCACTCATACAGGTGCACTACAACAGGCTTGCAATCCAGGTACACCCACATAGAGAAATACAGCTCCCCACATTGACCAGCAGTCATCGCACATTCACACCAAGGAAGAAGCAACTGCAAGGTCCTTCCCGGCAACCACCATTGCCCCAAGAACACACTCTGCACACAAGCCAAAGACGCACAATCGACCCCTCTCGACCCTACAAGCCAACGCTGTAAACATAGACGGCGGAAAGAGCAACACACCAGAACGTGAACGCCCAAATCCGCCACAAAACCATTATACAGATGCATCAGGCCTAACAGACATGGACAAGTATATGATCTGGTGTTATATGGTACAAACAGGACTTACCAACTTCTACGACCATGCTGAGAAGTACAGAGTATGGAAGTCCACATTTAAATATATAATCAAGGGCCTGGATTTCACTGCGAGGGAAGAACTCAGCCTTATAACCAAATGAGTGGGCAAAAAAATCTGTAGAGCATGTGAAGAGACTCAGGGCAGCAAATTTAAACAACCCTCAAGTAGGTCTTAACTTAGTATGGAAGAGACTAGAAAGGTGCTAATGGTAGCCCAGATTTAATCGAAGACGCATTTTTCAAGAGAGTCGACAGCTTCCCAAGAATCATGGTCAAAGACTATACTAAGCTACTAGAGCTCGGATATCTGCTGCAGGAATTGGAGTCTTCAAGAGCAGATCAATCTCTATCAGGTCTCAACATCTTAGACTCGCACGTGTAGTAAAACCCATCTTGGAGAAACAACCTCAAAACCAGATGGTCTTTGCAAGGTTTAAAATACAAAAGGGAGAAGCAAGTCACCTTCCCCCCCTTTTATTCTTCTTGAACTTCATTCAAGAAGCAGCTAAAATGAAAAATTATTCCAGCTTTGCCATGTGTACACACGCTGCGCCCAGTGCGAGCAACCTAAAGAATGAAGGACTGGTGACAAGATACGGTAGCACCAGAACGCCTATCTCGGTCTGCAGGACAGACGTGTCTTCTAAAACATCTACATGTTCCAATCATTCTACTGCTCCAAGCAGGGAGACAGGGGACCCAAATAGGGAATGCCCCATACACAAGAAGCAAACACCCACTTAACAGGTGCTTTGGGTTTTTGCATAGAGAAACGCAAGAACCTACTTAGAGAATTTGGAGTTTGCCTCAGGTGCTGCACTTCCATAAGTCATCTATTCAAAGACTGTAAAGAAGCCATCAAATGTACAGTGTGCAATAGTGACAAGCATATAACATTTCTACATCCAGAGGCACTGACACTTGACCAACTCAACAACCCTTCCTCCATGGCAAAGCATGGCGGGGAGGAAGGAGAAGAGCAGTCACGATCACCATCTGTCACATCCCAGTGCACGATATTTGCGGAGAAGGATGTGACCAAAGGTCCAGCTCCAAAATATGCCTTGTTGCAGTATAGGGCCACTAGGATGTATGCAATCATCGATTTTCAAAGCAACAGGTCATTAGTCAAGTCAGAATTCTTCAACTTGTTCAACACACAAGACAATGCCTCCCCCTACACACTCAGAACATGCACAGGACTGACAAAAGGAAGGAGAGCGAATGGCTATACCATACATTCCATGGATAGTAGAATACAAATACCACTCCCTACGCTCATAGAGTGCAATCATGTGGCGGCGAACAGGAGCGAGATTCCCACACCAGACGTGGCACGTTATCGCCCTCACCTTAAGGGAAAAGCTGACCGCATACCACCTATAGAACAGTATGCCAAGATTTTGCTACTGCTTGGCATGGACATCCTGAGTGTGCACAAAATCTGCGAACAGCGCAACGGACCCCATAACGCCCCATTTGTCCAGAGACTTGTCCTAGGATGGGTGATAGTGGGCAATGTATGTATTGACAAAGGGCACAAACCAGACTATGTTGATGCCTGCAGAACAAACATAATGGAACATGGACACACATTCCTCTTCAAACCATGTCTTAGCCATATCCAAATTACAGGAAGGCTTAGCAACAAAGAGAAACAAGGTCATACCCCTGAGAACCACAAAAACATCTTTATACCAGAGGAATGTGCCAATGGCCTAGGATGTTCAGAAGTCTAGACGACAAAAGACAATGTACCACCTTCACCAAAGGAAGAGAACGATCTCCTGAAGGTGATTGACAAAGAGATCATCCAAAATAAGACAATCAGACAACTCCACCTCAACTTCATCCACCCAGTGGACATCTCCTAACCAAAGGAACGGGAATCGAAAATTCCACAGAAACAGATCAGTGGCACAATGGGCCACCAGACCAGAACCCTGCAGACCACACTACTGAGTTAGTGTCCACAGCTCATCACCAGAACCCTGCAGACTACGCTACTGTGTTAGTGTCTACAGCTTACCCACAGTGCGTGTCATTGCCAACAGAACCAGACTGTGAGTTATGAAGAAATGTAGATTTGTTGTAGAATATGATATCTTTACACAGTTGACTTGAAGAGGTTTCTAAAGTTATGTACACTGTAAATCGATCTAGGAAGAACTAAAAAGTTGTTCCTCCAAAAATCACCAAAATATCCAAAGAATTTATATTTTAAGAGATAGATTATTTATACTTCACACATTGACATAGTGCATCATTTGCAGTCATCCACAAGGTATATGATTAGAGAAAGTACCTATAATTTGCTTACCTTTGACCCTGAAAATCCTGGGGGGCCAGTGGCACCACTTTCTCCCTGTATAGGGCATAAAGAACAAAACAAGGAACCTGTGTCAATGTAAAAAAAAAGTGCAAAGAGAAATGTGTTTTGATGAATTGGTTCATTTTCTGGGTGCATTTGAATAAAATAACATGCAAATTGTTACTCAACGACACTTAAAACTTGGCTGATTTTTTAAATAAAAAGATTAAATAAAGCCAAGCACAGAGATGTAGAATGTAATTCATTTCATTATAATCTGTGTGTCATGTAACCCCCCCTAACCTCTCCATATGCTACTCCCCAAATTGCAAACTAACCCACATGGGATAAAAAACTCGAGCAAAGACAGTAATACACTGACACAGAGGAGCAAGATGGAGCTGATGCAATTTGCTTCAATTGTGCTCTAAATTTGCCTTGATAAATCACCCCCCAAATTTCAAATGTTACCAAAGTAAAACCTTTATTTAATTAGGTTTATTATGAAACTCTAAGCATGAACAGCTTTTATGATTGATTTTTATGATCTAGAAATTCAAATAAATTATTGTAAAATTCTTCTAGTGGAATTATTGACTCCACATGTAGAAATGTCCCCATATCAGAGAACAATGCATAGTTAAATAACTTACCGGTTCTCCATCCTTTCCCTTGCCTGGTAACCCTGGCAAGCCAGCAAGTCCAGCTTCTCCTGGAGGTCCAGGCAATCCCACCTTTCCTTCCTTGCCAGGCCCACCCTAAAAAAAATATTAAATGTAGGATTATTACTGTAGGTATTGTTAACGGATTACGATTCAGTAATGTATAGTCAGGATTTTATTTAATTTCTAAATATATTTCAAATCCACACCATGGTAAAAAACTGCAAGCTCTTCATTGCTAATGAAACGTGCCATATTAAAGCCTTTATTCAAAGAGGCATTGTTTTACATAGTATAATAATATGATACAATTAATTCAGAACCTCAGCGTACCCCTGTTAAATCGGAGCTGCACAGCCAAACACAATTAGCAGAAATAATATAGATTACTGAACTACAGTAGATGCAATTCTACAAAGAACTGAAGCCAAATGTATTAAGATACAGTAGTTATGCATTCTGGTACGTCTTGGTTTTCTAAAAGTACTATCCAAGAATTCCAAAGCACGGGCAATCAACTTGTGCTTATGTACAAGTGTCAATATATAGTACTTTTTGAGGTGTTAATATTTAATAATAGTTCTCTAATACATCATTTAGAATTGTTAAGGTGGATAAAATCTTGACAAAATATTGTACTAATTTGAAGTATCTAGTCTCCAAGCTTAAAGGAGACTGTCAACAATTACAATATTAGCAATGAAAAACAAGTTGTCTATTATACATATTGTGATACAATAACTGTCCTTGTATTGTCTGGAGTGGTGCAGCTAGTGTGCTTTCCAGTCTACAGGGAGTTAATCTCCCCTAGAGAAGCTAGCAGCAGCTGCAACCTAATTGAGCAGGCTGGACTCCTGATTGCATAGGGAGTTCAAAATCAGGAAATTGCTTGCTCAGGGAGACTGCTTTCCCCCAGAGAAAGGGGGGAGAGAGAGAGAAAGTGTTCCACAGCTAATGAAGAGGCTGGCATAGTCCCTTAGACCCACTGGACAGTGGTCGTGGAGTCTGTTTGGACTGACCGGGTCTTAATCCCAGGAAGGACACGAGACTGCGCTGAAGCAGGGATGTCCTATCCATATCATTGCATCTACAGAGAAGAGGGATTCTTTGAACTCTCGCAGGGTCCAGAGGGAATTACCTGGAGCCCCAACAGTAACAGACCAAGAGCTAAGTGATATATTAATGTACCTAAGACTGTTCATATGGGGTGCATATGATAGAGCATGTTTTGGGCGTTTAACCAGTTTAGCTGGCGACCCCGTTAGAAAGGGCTGGAGTATGCTTAGTTAGTTTTCCCTAAAGGGAATAGGTGTTATTTTTATTATTTGTTTTGACTTAAAGGGATGTGGGCCTGTCTGTTGGTGTATAATTTAACCCTGTAAATAAACCCTGTGTAGAGAAATACGTTTCCGGCCTTATTCTGGGACTAAAAGATACTGCAATGTAATGTAGGCATCACAATATTTACAAATAACAAGTACTGTACCTAATGAGATGAAAACTGATTTAAAACGTAGCATAGCATACAGTACCTTCTCTTAACAAAAGGGAGATGTCATCAGGCTATCATATAAGTTAATGTACAGTAATGGTAGAGAACACATTGACATCTTGGACAGGTCTCCAAACCTGCATTACCCCATTATTACACAGCATATAGTGTTTCCATTGCAGCTAGCGATTCTGAGTAATCGCATGGAAAGGAGTATGCATAGTGCGTCACGCTTTGCTTCTATTCCACTTGGAATATAACAGAATACCTGGCTGTGTATTGTATGATGTGTGATTATGGGGAACGGGAGATTTGGGGACCTGTCTCATACATGTTTTTTTATCATCACCAATCAAAACATGTGACCAAATTGCTTTGAACAAGCTACTATTGTATTATATTATAAGTGCAAGGCTGTGGACCCAGTGGATACTCAGTCAAGACAGGTATCAATGAGACATCACAAAGAAGGGGCTAGGACAGGAAGTAGCTCAAAATGTGGTGACCGCAGCTTAATCCAAAAATCCAACTTTGAGATTTTCAACTGAGCAATTGTAATATGTCCTATCGGATCTAAAATCATAGGTGCTGGCACAAGACTTACTGTTCCATAGATCCAAAAGACTCAAATTACACTAATTCTAATTACACAGCCCCAAGGGAGTCATGTATTGTAATTTTTCATCACTACCGCCCGAGTAGGGTGTGTTTACTTTTCACAGATTCTCGCTGCAAAGTTGAACTCAGGTGACCTGTAACCCATGGTCACCATGGTAGGAGCAGACAACATATCATCAAAAGTTCATGTTTCCATTACATAACCAGTCAGTCCCAAGCTATAGAGTCACCAAAGTGGCTGGGTGAATTTACATATACAGTACAATCACCACTGTTAATCAACTAACAGATGGAGCAACCAAATTAACAAAATCTGATTTAATGAACTATTCACAGTTTAACATGAATAGCTGGAGTTCAAGCAGCAGACAGATGGTGAACCTGTCCACTCCCTGCGGTTTGTACTTAATATGCTTGATAAACCTAACTCTTGTGTTTTTTCTTGTACTTTTGACTAGAACATGAGACTACTAAGAACACAGTGAAAAGGATGCTGTGTTTTTTTAAATTTTTTACCTTTTCTCCCTTTAGTCCATCATTTCCGGACAAACCAGCGTCTCCCGGACTTCCCTGAAAAACAAGCACGTTTGTAATAGCAGCCATGCAGGTTTTACACAACATTATTTGCATAATGCCAAGTTATCAACAATCTTAACATGTAAAGTGGTATTTTCCTTTTTTGTATAATTAACCAAACCACACTTTATAATGTGTTGCAGAATACTGTCAGCAGAGGTGTTGATTTCTTAGCACTGAATAAATTAATTATGCTGTGTTTTTATTTACCTTTTATCCTCAAATTCTGAATGCGGTGCTGTCATAATATGTGTTATGATTTACTTTTCCCTATATTTGTCCTTTGTGCCGTGTTTAATATTTACTGCTTAATATAAGTTCTAGAGAATAACAGTGCTACTTTATTCTTTGTAATATGCACTAAAAACCTCAAATGAGAACTGAAATACACTCGTATTAAGTTTAATGGGTCGAGCCTCATATGGAAAACCCAGTACAAGAAAATCAGGGTTCATGCCCTTCCTATCCAAGCGTGCCGTCAGTTTTTCTTTCTCTGGTATCTCTTTGTGACGGTGCTTGTCTCCAATCAGGAAGCGGACCCGCAAGGCTAAGGTAGGGATGCAGAATAACCAACCAGAGCCCAGGGACAGAGTCCTGTTAGATTATTCGTAGTCAGTAATCAGGCAGGAGGTCAGGGCTGGCGGCAGTGGTGTACAGTCCAGTAAACAGCCAAAGGGTCAGGGAAGGCAGAAAGCAGCAAGGTTGCGGTCACAGTCCAGATTCAGGGAAAGGGAAATCCAAACAGACAAAAGGGTGACAGCAAGAACTGCAAATGTTAGAAACTTGCTCGGCGACTCCCACCAGGAAGTGCAGCCTTATATAGCAGGCTTCCAGTAACCAAAATGGCCAAATTGAGCAGAAAGGGCAGGCAACCTTGAAAACCTGAACTGTCCGCAATACCCGGCACGATCCAGCAGAATCCTTACACTCTTACTTTGTACCCCTTTTGGGGTCCCACACGGTTCTGTCCTTGACCCTCTTCTCTCTATGCCTATCTCTTGGTGAACTAATACATGTCAATCCCTACACTGGTTTCCCATATACTACAGAATAAAATAAAAATTCCTAGCTCTGAAATAGAAAGTTCTCAATGATGCTGCCCCTCCTCTCTTACATCTCAGCCCTCGTCTCTAAATACTTCCCTAAATGCTCCTCCATTGTGCCTATGACCTCCGCCTCTTCTCTTCCCTTACTACCTCCTCTCACTCCCGCCTATAAGACCTCCCATGCTACAGCCTCTCTCTTGAATTCCCTATCACTCTCCAACAGTCGGTCTAGCCCCTAACATCCATACTCCCAAAAGTTATTGGGACCAGCTGTGCAGCTGGATCAAACTCCATCCTCAAGATGACTCAACCCAACCACGAGCAGCCACTTTGCCCCATATCCCTATAATAGTTTTTAAACTCTCACAACAAAGCAGGGCCCACATTTCCTTTTGTATCTGCTTGTACTTGTTTGTCCTTATTTGGTACATCATTGTGTTTATGTCATTTATGTTTCCCATTGTACCCCAAAGTGGAATATGTTGGCACTTTATAAATAAACAATATTAATAACAACGAAGCCACCTGAATCATTTAGGCTTTTGATAAATAGGCTTTCAAGATGTTATTTGTGTGTTTATGTCCCTACAATCCTATGTACCTCTTGTGTGTCACATGAGGCTGAACAGTGAAGAATTTTTATGGCAAACATTTTTTTTTTTTTTTGGAATAGATCAAAAAATGAAATATATATATTTACCACACTCCCTGGCAAGCCACGGATTCCCTGAGGACCGATTGGGCCGGGAGGACCCTGTTAATAGAAGGAAATGCATACAATGGTCAGCATAAGAATCTGGTGCAGGTTATACACGTTTGAACTCCACTGAAATACGAACATCCACCTTCTCCATTCACCACCTTCAGAATAGCAAAGAAGCAAAACATTTTAATATGCATAAAAATATGAAGAGAGAAAAGCGCTGATTTCATATTGGGACATTAAAGTACTTTGGTGTTAAAATTTCAGACACGTTATAAATGTTTTAACTTTGTTGTTTCAAAATCAGTATACCTGTATTAGCCACACTAAGACTTGAGGACCTTATATCAGGTGATATATACCAGGGGAGCTCAACTCCAGTCCTCAAGCCCGTCCAATAGGTCAGGTTTTCAGGCTATCCCAGCTTCAGCACAGGTGGCTCAAGCAGAAGCTCAGTCGAAGGTTTAGTTTCTGTTTAAGACACCTGTGCTGAAGCAGGGACTGATTGTCTAATCACCATACAATTACTAATGTCTGGTGAAAAGGGGCATCAATCATCTATAAACCCAATATACATATTACTGTGAGTGATTCATTTTGTAGTGATAACTCCTTTAAAAATGCAACCCTACATAAATGGCCAGAAAACAACCCTTTGCAAAGAATATAACCATCTAATCGGGTTCCCTAAATAATTATAACTGTGCTGATAGCAAGGATGTGTCTGATTTAATTTTTTGAAAAATGGACCCAAATTGCCTTTCCCAGGGGCCTCTGAATGGGGAAGTTTTTGCCAATCAAGTGTTTTCGTAATGATTAAGCTTGGGGGGTAACGTGGGCTTTGCCTGTGCAAGCACTTCCTCAACACACAGTGACATCATACAAAAGGAAGCAGCTAGAGGAAATAAAACGACTCTCAAGTCTCATCTCACCATGTGTACAAATATATCAAACAATACTTCAAATGTGTGAGATTGTGGTAAAAAAAAAGAACAAAAAGGCATCAATCATCCCCATGTAACCCCCTTAAACATGCCACTGGAATGATATATTTCACTTTAGTCCTTGGCGGGATATTCCCTTGAAATAAATGAAGCGCATTATTTTACTTACAACGTCTCCTTTTAGTCCAGGCTCTCCTTTGACCCCTGCTAGCCCCATTAAACCCTGCAATTCACAAAGAGCACATTACAATTAGTTTGCATACATCATATTCATTTTGTATTGTTATTACTGTACATACAGATAAACCATTACTTTCAGATCTCATTACTGTAAATAATATATATATATATATATATATATATATATATATATATATACACAGTATATATATATATATATATACACAGTATATATATATATACATACACACACACACACACACAGCAGGGCCCCGGGCATACGGCGGGTTCACTCTATAGTGAAAATCGGCGGAAAGCGGAACCGGCGATTTTCAGTTGTGCGCATGCGCAGTCCGGCATTTCCCCCCCTTGTGCGCATGCACAAACCGGCATTTTACGCCCTTGTGCACATGCGCAAAGTGTTCTGCTTGCGCAACCTATGTTCTGCGCATGAGCGCCGGCGGAAACAGCCCGTTCTGCGCATGCGCAACCTCTGGGCAGACATGGGGGTCCCCTTCTCCGTGCCGCCGTATCAGCGGATCGCCGAAAAGCGGGGCCTTGCTGTATATATATATATATATATATATATACAGGGCTCGACAAAGTAGAGTAAAAGGCGCTCAGCTGGAAAAAAAGAAACTCGCAATGTTTAAATGTCCAGCATCGCATGACCAGGACATTTAAACGCATAGGAGATACCGGCACCCCATATCTGGGCCTCTATCTCGGGAAGCAGGGGGTCCCCAGACTTGAAATCAAGGCGGTTTTGCTCCGGAGACCCCCTGCTCACGAACACTAGTATTACATTTTTTATTATAACACTGCGATCTCTGGGGAGATATGCGCAGGGAGAGGCGGCTCTCTCTTTGCAGCCAGATCGCACGGGGAGACCTTTGATTGAGGCTGAGATTAGTTTTCCTGCCTCGCCGAGCGAGTTGGGTTCAGATTCTTTCTGAATACCGTGATAACTCAACTGACAAAACGTTCGGCAAGAACATGCCAAACCTTGCGATGTAGCAGCAAACTAATCGAGGCTACCAGCGTAGGCCCCTTAATATTGAAACTACTCACATCTCCTGAACAAAGCATTGGATTGAAAATAAAATAATGTTTTCAATCCCCTGAAAGTGCAAGAGATCTTTTATAGTGAATATATACAAAATATGCAAAAATAAATAAAAACAGCGATCAATGCTGAATTCTGTTTTAATTTAACAAAATAGATTTATGTTACTGTAACCCTTTTTGTGAACCGGCCGACCCACCCAATCTCACATTGGCCCCTCGTGGTCTAACCGGTCCCTTTCCCGGCAACACACCTGCTCCTAAAGGGTTACTGGTACTGAAACACACCTGCGGCTCCAGGAGATCTGAGCCTCCGCTAGCTGGGAGCCTGGGGAAACCCTTAACGTTACCTGGTGCAGCGCCTCCACTTACCCAGGATCCCCCGTTAGGAAAGATAGCCCTGAGTAAGAAATACCATAACACACGTAGATCAAACAATACTAACACTTTACTTAAGAACACATATCACATACCATAACACATTACATAACATAACATAACCCTAACATAACCAGATGCTCTACCCGCATCACCTCAGCCCAATGTCTGGTGTTCCCCACCCAGTGTCTTGTGATCACTCCACACCCAATGTCTCGTAAATCCTACGGAGGTCGTGGGTGACTGCGCAGTCACTATGTTAAGCTAGGGCCCAGTTGGTGCACTTAGAATACTTGAGATACCTTCCGAGCACTCCGATGCTCGGGACCGCAACCACTTCTCAAAGGGTCAGACGTCCGTCTGATCCTTATTCAGGTCTTCCGCCGGGAACCCCAACGAGGGTCCCACCGCTTCCCGGAAACTCCAACCGAATCACTGCAACACCACCGTCGCACGGGCACAGCAACCGCCTTCCTATCACTAACTACTACGAGAGTGACAGCAACCCTAACCTAGGGCCTGTCCCTGAAGAACCGCAACCTGGGATGGCTTGGGGAAAGCTCCTAGGGCCTGTGAACAATAACCTGCCCCCCCTTCCCCTAGCTACCCCGTCCTATCTGTAACTGCTAATCCTAACAGCCTAACGCACCTGCAGCCAACACTCAGCTCACACTGTCAGCCTGCAGGGATTCACCCACACTTCACATACACTGCACGCACTGCGCCCAGCACATGCAGCGACCCACACACAGACAGCTGCAATCACACACAGCCACCTGGATCCCGTAGCAATCCACTACTAGCACACTGTGCCTATTTGCCAGTGCCCACAGCCCTCTCCGCTGTGGCACTGCCAAACCTGCACCTTCCACACTCAAGGGTCACCTCCCTAGCTAAGGCGTCCCTCTTCAGTTACCCCCTGCCCTTAGCCGGGAATTGGGGCCTGCCTGGGGATTTAGGGAGAACCCTTACCTGATGCAGGAGCCACGCGCTCCTTGCACCCTTCCTACTCCTTCCTCTGCTCTGCCTGACTGACTGTTGCAAAGCCCGGGAAATGTATCTATATTCCCGGGCTGAGCTTCCTCCAGCCCTTTTGGCTCTTCTGGGGCACCTGGTGCCTGTCTCCCTAAGCCTCCTGGGAATTGTAGTTCCCAGGGGCTGCCTAAAGCATTGGGGCCGCGTGCACGCTTCCCTTGCGCATGCGCGAACCCCTAATGGCCGCCTCACTCTCCCTCTACACTTCCCTACTCTCGCGCGACCTCTCCCTATCCCTGGAGTCCTATCGCGCGCTTCCGCCCTACTGCGCATGCGCGAACCTCCGCGCAATGGCGGCGCCTTCTGCCTAAGCCGCCGAGCCGGTTGCAACGCGATCACGGCCTTAGCGACGGCCCGATCGCGTCCCCGGCAACCAGCCTGCACCGCTCCCTGCACTGGCCCCCACCCTCGCGAAGTGCCGGCGGGTCCGTCGCAGCCTCCGGCGGCACCCGCTACCTCACGGCACTCGCGGAGAGGGGCCAGGGATTCAAATTTTACCTCGGGGCTACATTCTCCCCCTCGCAGAATCCCAACGCCCTCGCTTGGTTAGCATCCATGCAGTGATTTATATAATGGAAAATGCATTGTAAACAGTACATCATACACAAGCAATTTCCCATTGGTACCCAACATCCCCGCATGGATACCCGAGGCCAGCTGAGTCTCAGAGTGGAGTGCCCCTAACAGACTGGGTGAGGGTATCCCACCTTGACTCCTGCGATTCTTTTGGAGTTCAAAACTGGTCGCTTGCACCAACCCACCTTCTCCCCCTCGCAGAAAAAATAGTAAGGGGGCCTGGGTGTTGACCCTTGCCGGATCCTCCGGTCTCGTCTCACGGGAGACAGGGAGGCTCAGTCTCTTTCCTCGGTCCACCACATGGCGAACATAGCGCTCCATCGCGCACCTGGGAGAGGCCACAACTACCAGAGCGGTCTCAACAGAGTCTTTGTCCGCTCCAACCATCCCTTTAACGGTGACTTCTTCCGCAGACGGCACCACTTCTTCGGGTAGGCCCGTTTGGAGACTCCTCCCACAGGAGTATGTGTCGCTCCGGTCCGCTACACCGGATACCTGGATAAGGTCGAGTTCATTCCACGATCTGCAGAGATCTTCTGGGGGAGACACCTCCACCAGGACGCGATGACGGGGTGAGCCCATCGCCCGGGTGACCCTACCTTTGGAGTCACCAGGCCCCACGATCACCGGGGAGCCCACACCCGACACCCCTGGGGCAGTCAACTTACCCCGGTCGGTATTGGCAGGTACTGATCCCACGCCTGGGACCGCTGGTACCTCGGTGGTAGGCCGGACTGGCCGTTGCAGGGCACACGGGCCCACATCATGGTCTGGATCAGTTGAGACCGTCGCTTTGGTGACCTCACTGGAGTGGTCCGCCGGCAGGCGCATCACCACGCTCGGTGGGTCGCTAGAATCATCACACATGGGCGGGGGTACAAGCACCTTACCCTGGCCTTCCGGAATCTGTGGTTCTGGTCTCGGTGGTTCCTGCTCGGGAACCGGGTCTGGAACTGACATCTGGGGTTCCGACATCTGGAGCTCCGCCTTCAGCGGCTCTGGCTCAGCGTCTGGAAAGTTCATTTGGGCACACGGGCCCTCCACCACCTCCATGGCTAAAGTGGACAAATCAGTGGCGGCTTCACCCACCTCGGTAGCACCTTCAGGCGCCTCTTCCTCCGCAGGTTCCGCCATCAGAAGTTCCTGCTCCTCCACTTGCACGTCCCCTTTGAGAGGGTCTGCAACAGTGGTCTGGACACACGGGTCCCCGGCGGCCTCTGGAAGTAGAACAGACTGGGGACACGCATCACTTACTTCAGGAGAGAGGTCCGGCTCCTCCTCTTCTTCATCGGCTGGTTCCGCCGCCTGGGGCAGGATAGGCTGTAGGAACCAGGCCCCGCAACACTCACATTGAGGCCCCCACTCCAGTGCCTCCCTAGGACAGTCACAATTTGGCATAAAACACTGGATACCCAGTTCTCCATCCAACTCGATGTCCTTGAAGTCGAGCGGTAACTGCGACAGGACTGCTCCCGAGGCACAGGCTTTTTGCAGGCAGGGACACACTAGCACAACTTCATCTAGTCCTGTCGCTCGCCAGGGCATATACACATTGGGGTGTAACCCCTGGCAGTCTATTGCCTTCTCAGGGGAAGGACACTCCATTTCTACAACAGTGTCCCCTCCCACTGGCCGTTCTGTAGGCTGCGGCAGTTTGGGTTGCAGGGTCGGTACCCTGCAGTAGCCACATACACGCCCCCAAGCCAAATTACAAGACGAGCAGTCACCTTGGTTACAAAAACAGTCTAGGTACCCCTCCTCGTTCGCGTCTTCCAACCGAATTTTTACCATGCACGCCAAAACATTAAGGTCCATACTACCCCAGAGACTCAATGTTTGTATTGTACATGGACACAACAAAAAGGATACGCTCCCAGCCTTGGTCTGCCAGGATCCATACGACGGCGAGCAATTTTCTCTGTATCCAGTACTCTCTTTCAGGGAGTGCTGCGAGCTCTGTACTGAGTCACTCACAGTGTGGGGGCGGGGCTCGGGTTTTCCCGCCAGTCCTGGATAACTGTTGGCAACAATTTCCCGCGCGGTCGGGAACTTAGCACGTGGCTTCCTCCGCCTTGAGGGCTTCCCCATGGCGGAACAAAAATAGGACACAAATTTAGAAAAACATGTACCGGGCACCCCAGGTCTGATATCTCAGCAGCGCCTCCAAATGTAACCCTTTTTGTGAACCGGCCGACCCACCCAATCTCACATTGGCCCCTCGTGGTCTAACCGGTCCCTTTCCCGGCAACACACCTGCTCCTAAAGGGTTACTGGTACTGAAACACACCTGCGGCTCCAGGAGATCTGAGCCTCCGCTAGCTGGGAGCCTGGGGAAACCCTTAACGTTACCTGGTGCAGCGCCTCCACTTACCCAGGATCCCCCGTTAGGAAAGATAGCCCTGAGTAAGAAATACCATAACACACGTAGATCAAACAATACTAACACTTTACTTAAGAACACATATCACATACCATAACACATTACATAACATAACATAACCCTAACATAACCAGATGCTCTACCCGCATCACCTCAGCCCAATGTCTGGTGTTCCCCACCCAGTGTCCTGTGATCACCCCACACCCAATGTCTCGTAAATCCTACGGAGGTCGTGGGTGACTGCGCAGTCACTATGTTAAGCTAGGGCCCAGTTGGTGCACTTAGAATACTTGAGATACCTTCTGAGCACTCCGATGCTCGGGACCGCAACCACTTCTCAAAGGGTCAGACGTCCGTCTGATCCTTATTCAGGTCTTCCGCCGGGAACCCCAACGAGGGTCCCACCGCTTCCCGGAAACTCCAACCGAATCACGGCAACACCACCGTCGCACAGGCACAGCAACCGCCTTCCTATCACTAACTACTACGAGAGTGACAGCAACCCTAACCTAGGGCCTGTCCCTGAAGAACCGCAACCTGGGATGGCTTGGGGAAAGCTCCTAGGGCCTGTGAACAATAACCTGCCCCCCCTTCCCCTAGCTACCCCGTCCTATCTGTAACTGCTAATCCTAACAGCCTAACGCACCTGCAGCCAACACTCAGCTCACACTGTCAGCCTGCAGGGATTCACCCACACTTCACATACACTGCACGCATTGCGCCCAGCACATGCAGCGACCCACACACAGACAGCTGCAATCACACACAGCCACCTGGATCCCGTAGCAATCCACTACTAGCACACTGTGCCTATTTGCCAGTGCCCACAGCCCTCTCCGCTGTGGCACTGCCAAACCTGCACCTTCCATACTCAAGGGTCACCTCCCTAGCTAAGGCGTCCCTCTTCAGTTACCCCCTGCCCTTAGCCGGGAATTGGGGCCTGCCTGGGGATCTAGGGAGAACCCTTACCTGATGCAGGAGCCACGCGCTCCTTGCACCCTTCCTACTCCTTCCTCTGCTCTGCCTGACTGACTGTTGCAAAGCCCGGGAAATGTATCTATATTCCCGGGCTGAGCTTCCTCCAGCCCTATTGGCTCCTCTGGGGCACCTAGTGCCTGTCTCCCTAAGCCTCCTGGGAATTGTAGTTCCCAGGGGCTGCCTAAAGCATTGGGGCCGCGTGCGCGCTTCCCTTGCGCATGCGCGAACCCGTAATGGCCGCCTCACTCTCCCTCTACACTTCCCTACTCTCGCGCGACCTCTCCCTATCCCTGGAGTCCTATCGCGCGCTTCCGCCCTACTGCGCATGCGCGAACCTCCGCGCAATGGCGGCGCCTCCTGCCTAAGCCGCCGAGCCGGTGGCAACGCGATCGCGGCCTTAGCGACGGCCCGATCGCGTCCCCGGCAACCAGCCTGCACCGCTCCCTGCACTGGCCCCCACCCTCGCGAAGTGCCGGCGGGTCCGTCGCAGCCTCCGGCAACACCCGCTACCTCACGGCACTCGAGGAGAGGGGCCAGGGATTCAAATTTTACCTCGGGGCTACATTACTTACCAGAGACCCCAACAAAAGAAGAGTAGAGGCTCCACGGATTTTGCAAATTCAAATATTTATTGAAGCCAAAATTATTGAATAAATTAAATTATTCAATAAATACTGGAATTTGCAAACTCCGTGGAGCCTCTTCTCGTCTCTTGTCCTGAATTCTGCACATGGAACACAGCGGGCCTTCCCTTACCGAGAATAAGTATAAGTATCCTCTATATATTTTTTCATTGCCGGTGTGCAACATTTATCTTTGTTGTTTGTGTACTTACCTGAGGCCCCACAGGTCCTCGCGTCCCCTCCTCTCCTGCTACGCCACGTGACCCCTAAAAGAGAAAGAAGTGGGGAAATCCTCCTGGTGATGCTTTTCTGTATGATTTATTAGAAATATTTAGGTAAATAAATATATTTCTCTTCCAACAATAATCCTACTACACACATAATGGGGCTGCTCTTATAAAGGAACATGGCGATGTGTTTGGCTGTTGAGTTGTGTGAACCTGTCTTCGTTCTTGCAAAATGTTTCAAGCATGTTAGGGGACCTGAGGAAGATACAGTATACATACAGTACACTCATGGATATTCCATCTGTGCTGTACTTTGTAAGGTAGAGCATTTTTTTGTCATTGTTGCACCCACCATACCCTGATTGTGTCAGACATATTTTGCTGGCGCAAATTGATGCAGATATAAGTTGTTTCTCCCTGTTTTGGAACAAATTGTTACACCTGCGTCTTTGTTTCAGAAAAAATAGGAGTTGGAATGAGAGCTACCAGGGGATGAAGTGCAGAATATTATTGTTTACCGCGAGTTCTGTCCAGATGCACTGTATGTATATCAATAAAGCACCTTTTGTTTTTTTTAAAGTTCCTGGCGCTTATCTTTTTCCTTTCTCCGTATTAACACTCAGAGTGCACCCACCCAGCACCCTTCAAAGGCCTGAGACACTGAGCACTGCCATTGTGTATAACCTATTTGATGTGGCCTCCAATAATAACAAAAAGTTGCACTCACGGGTTCTCCTGTCTCTCCTCTGTCTCCTTTTTCACCTCTTTCTCCAGGTTCCCCCTGAAATAATAAGAAATCCTCATCAGCATAACATCAAGCTCGACGACCCCTAATAAGTACTCTAAGGCTGAGGCCAGGCTGGGAGCGGGTGCGCTGGCGCTCGAGCGCCGTGATGTCATGCGCTCTGCTCGGCTGGGCGATTTTTGGCCACCTAGTTGCTCGCGCGGGGGGGGGGGGGGAGCACGGCCATGACATCACAGAGCTGGTTCGCCCTCATTTGGCGAACTGCTTACATGACATCAGCGAGCAGCCAAATCAAATTTGGTTGTCTCGCCAAGCAGCAAGCGCACGTGTACGCGTGCTCGCACCCTCACCCTGGACGAGGGCATTCAGAGTTATCACTCTGATCACGCCGACCGTGAGCGCGCGGTTCGCCCAACCCAGGCCGCAGCCTAAGGGAGCTATTCTATATTGTACGAAGTGGCCATTTGCGATGATTTTGACCCAAGCAGCTGCTTTGGAATATATTGAATAACCTCTATTTATCTATTTTAACAGCTCCCTGTATGTTTACTGAGAAAATAAATACCTAATTTTACTAAACTAATCACTCAAACAGTTTTTTGTAACAATAGTCTGATGAGTAGGCAA
Source organism: Ascaphus truei (assembly GCF_040206685.1). NCBI lineage: Eukaryota > Metazoa > Chordata > Amphibia > Anura > Ascaphidae > Ascaphus > Ascaphus truei. Next base: position 23,508,222 of record NC_134484.1, on the reverse strand, counting down.
TAACATTTATTAATTAGGTGGGTGCCGAACAAATATTTACTAGCAGGGGATGCACAATGTAAACAAGGTTGGGGCCCACTGATCTATAGAATACATGTTGGGCAGACAGTTAGGAGTATTACACCTTTACGTATCATAGCTTACCTAATGCATGCCTTCCTGACCACTATTAATACTAAGGAGTGCTAATCTTAAATTAGGTATTATACCAGGTAACAATACATAGGATACTCTGGCATCTTCAGTATTGGAGCTAAAATACTGAAAAAAATTGGTAATTTTAGCCCATCTAGTCTTTTTTTCTGCATTATCTCTCAGCTTAACTATTTTCTTATGGTTCACTTCACCCAAAACGTTTCTGAAAAAAAATGTGATATAGAATTTGTCAGAAACCTTACAAAAACGTACAGGGTTAGAGATCTGCTACATGTTAGCAAAGCCGGAGCTGCCACTTCAGAATATACAGAATCTGTCCCACAGGGAAATAAGATCATGAAACAAAAGTACTGAGATGTGTCAGTGTGTAGAGGATTGGGTAGAACAGAAGAATGTAGTGCTCAAGCAGTCCAATAAGGTTTATGTAACATAAAGAGATAAATGTCCAGATACTCATGCAACGTCCTAAGTAAGTGCTCTTCTGCACGAAACGCGAAGGTGCGTTTGTGAAGCCCCTGTCTTTTGGCTAATAAATTGGTTGCTAATAAATTGATCTCAAAGAAAAACCTGGCGCCAAAAGTTCGTTGGATAATCCTGTACTCCTCAGGGGATCAGCACACTTGCTTAACAGGCCATGTAGGGGAAAAAACACAAACAGACACAGATCATAGTGCAACACTGTAGGGTTAAAACAGGTCTACACTAATACACACACTGCACATATAACATAGAGACTCCTAGTGACTATAAAAACTATTTATTAAATAAAAAGAACTATGCCATAAAATGGTATGGACAAATGAGAACACCGCTGGTCATCCAGATGGGAAAAATCAGAGCCCTACTTACAAACAGCAAGGCAAATACAGGCACTGCAACAAAGAGTCCTCCGGGTGCTGCTGATGTCTTTGCAGAGATGTGATTCCTGCTGCACCGTGCTGACTCTCCCTCCAGGGGTTAACAGGAACAGTGGCAGTGTCGGAGGCCCGCTCGTGGGGCTCACAGCTCTACTCCACGTGAGGCTGCTCTCCTCACTTCCTCCTCCGGTTACATAGGCTGTCTCAGAGAGTGCCCGTGCCCTTAAAGGGACAGTACAAGCGTCCTGTATGCCAAGAACTGACGGCTGCAATGGGGCTCAAATGTGACCAAGTGTCCCAAAAAGTCCAATACCAAGCTCAAAGTGACTGTGTCACCTGCCCTACGCGTTTCGTGGATGTTACTCCACTTCCTCAGGGGCTACAAAGACTGACACTGAATGACATATACATATACCCTAACCAATTAAAAATGAATTGCCCAATTAGGCTGTATAGCCTGCATGTCATTAATATCAAATCACTACGTCTCTAACAACATAATACACATACAATACATTAAACAACATTAAAAACATTCAGATAACAACTGATAACCGTATATCCCAAAATTGAGGCCAGATATAATATCATAATAGGCATTGATATATACCAAAATGCCAAATTGTGGCCAAAGGATAAACAAACCTGCTTAAGCCACTTAATATGCTACTGCTGGTACAGAGTCAAATGGATAAGGTGTCATCCATTAAGTAATGGTTGCACTTAACTTAATGTTTGTTTGAGCCATCTCATCTACCTAAAAAGGAGCCCAGTTCAAAATCAATATTGAGCCCATATGGGGATAAAGTCTTAAGTTCATAGATCCAAAAGGCCTCCCTCCTATTGATGTGTTGAATGTTATTACCACCTCCCCAATTGGGTGTACACAATTCAATTGACAGATAAGGCCCTTTGGATTTTTGCCATGATGTACCAAAAAGTGGTGGGACACACTGTGTAATGTTAGACCCTTTTTGATGTTGTAGATATGTTCATATATACGTCTTTGAAACGTACGACCAGTGCGACCCACATATTGCAGGCCACAAGGACACTGCAACATATAAATGACAAACTCCGACTTACATGAAATATGTGACATGATTTTGTAGTTTTTGGCGGTGACATTACATTTGAATTCTGTGCTACAACAGCTGTACTTACAGGCTATACATTTACTGCATGGTTTAAACCCATTTTTAACCTGATTGATGTTCATTTTTATTTCACCTTGTTTTAAAGGGTAACTAGGTGCCAGTTTGTTCCTAAAGTTACCAGCTTTCTTAAAAACAATAGATGGCTGTGGTGTTAGTATCTGTGACAAAGTTGCATCCTGCAACAATATAGGCCAATGTTTGCCAAAAATATTCCTTATTTTGGGGGGCCATAGCGTTATATTGTGTTATAAAGGAAATATTATTTTTCCCTTGGCTGTCCCCTTTGTCCTTATATTCCAGGAGAACTGGATCTATTAGATCAATTCATTTTGTACCTTAATGACAATAACAGAAATTTGAAACTGATATGCCAATATGATAAAACTACCATTAACTTTTTGGATTTAAATATCAGTATTGTTGATGACCACATTCATACACACTGTGTGAAAGTGAAAAAAAGGCGCTAACTCTATTAGTGTTCACTTATATTATACAGTGAGTGATAATAAAATCAAATGATATATAGCAGTGAAAACGTGATATACAACGTGAAAAAATGAATTAAAACCCCCTGCTCAAACCCAGCTGGTAGGGACTGGTTCCACTAGTCCCACAATTCGTCGATATCCGTTTGCAATCCAGGGGGAGCATGAAAGGGAAATAAAACAAAATACAATAAGATGTAAGTCAAAAACGGGCAGTGTGACACAATGGTCTGTGCAAGGAGGGCTTCTAATCCAAGAATATGGAGACTTCCGATCTCAGCAAAGCAGCAGTGTATATAAAAGAGAAAAGATATCCGTAGTGCAGACCAATCATATAAAACGTGACTTTATAGGGTTTTTAAAAATGAACACTTACAATAAAAACATGTAAATAATGCGTGTATCACAATATTGTGACCGAGGAGAGATTGCTGTTAGCTTCAGGCTCACCCACCACCTCCGATTTATGGACCCTGCGTGGGACACTGTGGCATGGGACTCTCCACCTCCTAGGATCCCTATGGGGTGTACTGGTCCCGTCAGCTCTGTTCCTCGTGTAGGACGCCGCTCTGCTCTTCGCCTGGAGCTCCCTCTCGGGTGGGCTGTCCTGTCCCCTCCGGTTAGCTCCGATACGTCACTTCCGGTTGGTCGCGATCCGTCACTTCCGGTAGTGGGTCTGCAATCTCTGCCACAGCTTCTCTCCTTCTCTGGGCGGCTGCCACGCTACGCGTTTCGCCAATAGGGTGCGTGGCTTCCTCAGGAAACCCTATTGGCGAAACGCGTAGAGTGGCAGCCGCCCAGAGAAGGAGAGAAGCTGTGGTAGAGATTGCAGACCCACAACCGGAAGTGACGGATCGCGACCAACCGGAAGTGACGTATCGGAGCTAACCGGAGGGGACAGGACAGCCCACCCGAGAGGGAGCTCCAGGCGAAGAGCAGAGCGGCGTCCTACACGAGGAACAGAGCTGACGGGACCAGTACACCCCATAGGGATCCTAGGAGGTGGAGAATCCCATGCAGCAGTGTCCCACGCAGGGTCCATAAACCGGAGGTGGTGGGTGAGCCTGAAGCTAACAGTAATCTCTCCTCGGTCACAATATTGTGATACACGCATTATTTACATGTTTTTATTGTAAGTGTTCATTTTTAAAAACCCTATAAAGTCACGTTTTATATGATTGGTCTGCACTACGGATATCTTTTCTCTTTTATATACACTGCTGCTTTGCTGAGATCGGAAGTCTCCATATTCTTGGATTAGAAGCCCTCCTTGCACAGACCATTGTGTCACACTGCCCGTTTTTGACTTACATGTTATTGTATTTTGTTTTATTTCCCTTTCATGCTCCCCCTGGATTGCAAATGCACATTCATACACAAACATTTTTTAAGCCTGTACAGGCCAACAATTATGTTATGGCCAACAGCCATCACAATCCACAATGGATTAGGAATATTCCGAAAGGACAATTCATCCGATTTAGGCGCAACTGCTCCAGGTTGGAATCTTTTGTAGAGTAGGCGGATGAACTCAAAAATAAGTTTCTAGATCGGAATTATCCCATAGACGAACTAGAGAATACTATCTCTATAGTTCAAGATATGGACAAGAACAAACTCCTGGAATATAAGGACAAAGGGGACAGCCAAGGGAAAAATAATATTTCCTTTATAACACAATATAACGCTATGGCCCCCAAAATAAGGAATATTTTTGCCAAACATTGGCCTATATTGTTGCAGGATGCAACTTTGTCACAGATACTAACACCACAGCCATCTATTGTTTTTAAGAAAGCTGGTAACTTTAGGAACAAACTGGCACCTAGTTACCCTTTAAAACAAGGTGAAATAAAAATGAACATCAATCAGGTTAAAAATGGGTTTAAACCATGCAGTAAATGTATAGCCTGTAAGTACAGCTGTTGTAGCACAGAATTCAAATGTAATGTCACCGCCAAAAACTACAAAATCATGTCACATATTTCATGTAAGTCGGAGTTTGTCATTTATATGTTGCAGTGTCCTTGTGGCCTGCAATATGTGGGTCGCACTGGTCGTACGTTTCAAAGACGTATATATGAACATATCTACAACATCAAAAAGGGTCTAACATCACACATTGTGTCCCACCACTTTTTGGTACATCATGGCAAAAATCCAAAGGGCCTTATCTGTCAACCTATTGAATTGTGTACACCCAATTGGAGAGGTGGTAATAACATTCAACACATCAATAGGAGGGAGGCCTTTTGGATCTATGAACTTAAGACTTTATCCCCATATGGGCTCAATATTGATTTTGAACTGGGCTCCTTTTTAGGTAGATGAGATGGCTCAAACAAACATTAAGTTAAGTGCAACCATTACTTAATGGATGACACCTTATCCATTTGACTCTGTACCAGCAGTAGCATATTAAGTGGCTTAAGCAGGTTTGTTTATCCTTTGGCCACAATTTGGCATTTTGGTATATATCAATGCCTATTATGATATTATATCTGGCCTCAATTTTGGGATATACGGTTATCAGTTGTTATCTGAATGTTTTTAATGTTGTTTAATGTATTGTATGTGTATTATGTTGTTAGAGACGTAGTGATTTGATATTAATGACATGCAGGCTATACAGCCTAATTGGGCAATTAATTTTTAATTGGTTAGGGTATATGTATATGTCATTCAGTGTCAGTCTTTGTAGCCCCTCAGGAAGTGGAGTAACATCCACGAAACGCGTAGGGCAGGTGACACAGTCACTTGAGCTTGGTATTGGACTTTTTGGGACACTTGGTCACATTTGAGCCCCATTGCAGCCGTCAGTTCTTGGCATACAGGACGCTTGTACTGTCCCTTTAAGGGCACGAGCACTCTCTGAGACAGCCTGTGTAACCGGAGGAGGAAGTGAGGAGAGCAGCCTCACGTGGAGTAGAGCTGTGAGCCCCACGAGCGGGCCTCTGACACTGCCACTGTTCCTGTTAACCCCTGGAAGGAGAGTCAGCACGGTGCAGCAGGAATCACATCTCTGCAAAGACATCAGCAGCACCCGGAGGACTCTTTGTTGCAGTGCCTGTATTTGCCTTGCTGCTTGTAAGTAGGGCTCTGATTTTTCCCATCTGGATGACCAGCGGTGTTCTCATTTGTCCAAACCATTTTATGGCATAGTTCTTTTTATTTAATAAATAGTTTTTATAGTCACTAGGAGTCTCTATGTTATATGTGCAGTGTGTGTATTAGTGTAGACCTGTTTTAACCCTACAGTGTTGCACTATGATCTGTGTCTATTTGTGTTTTTTCCCCTACATGGCCTGTCAAGCAAGTGTGCTGATCCCCTGAGGAGTACAGGATTATCCAACGAACTTTTGGCGCCAGGTTTTTCTTTGTTTTCACTTTTTCTGTTAGTACTGACAGTATTACTAGGCAGCCTTTATATATATATATATATATATATATATATATATATATATATATATATATATATATATATATATATATATATATATAAAATATTTTGTACTTGTCACACTGGTGTTTTATTCTTAAGCGCTTGTTAACATTTTTTTCTTTTTCTCATAATAAATTGATCTGCTTATTTTGGAGTTTTCCTGGGATTTTTTCTTATGTGCTCCATTCAGCCTTGGATGTCGTTGGACTGTGCTCTACCTACCTACATGATTTTAGAGGATTAGGTGCCTGTGCACACTGTATGTAGGGGGGAGATTTCATCTGCACTGAAATATTTTCTGCATAGTGCACACATGCTTTAATTTTGTTGTTCTCTTTTGTACATGTATTAATATTAGTGCGTAAATGACCTGTGCTAAGGAAATACACCTGTGCAGTCATAATTCACATAAACCACACGTGACCTGCTATCAGTGTGTGCACTGTAGCTACTGTTACATAAATTGTGTCTTCACTATAAACATTCTTGTTTTCTGTTTCAAAACATTTTGGTATCAGGACCATGTGAGTGAGCACTTGCCCCCCGACCCTCTCCTTTCTGTCCTGAATAGAAGTTCCATGTGCTATTCACATTGCGGATCCTGCTGTCAATCAGCGCCTGGAACGGTCTAAAATCCTTTATGATGTAAGTACCGGTTCTTGTAATATTCTCGTTCAAAACATTTTATGTCAGTTTTTTGTTTCCCTACAGTATATAAAATGCCCTCTTTTTTTGTTGCAATTGTTATCCACACGTTTAAAAATGTTTGTTTCTTAACATAATGGTGTGATGATAAATCCTATATTCAAATTTATTTAAACTGTATTATTTCCCATCTGCTTGAATAATAATAATAAAAAATTTAAAAAATGCGGTTTATAGGAATCCAAATAAACCTGAGAAAATTGTGAATTAAAAAGTGTTTGGGTAGTATATAAGATTATTCAGATTTCCTTCTCCAATTTATGTTTCTGATTACATTAAACGATAAAAATCCTATTTATTTAAAATAATTTCCCTGGCTTGCAGCAGTGCAATTGTATGTTATCAGCACAATCTAGTGGTTAATATGAGAAGCACAGTCCTTCCTAAATAATAGCAAAGAAAGTCAGGGCCATGTATATTCTGGTTGCCTGGAGCCAGTAATTCTAGATCTAACATCTGCTGCCTGGCTCCTATTATTTATCTATTGTACAGTATTTCCTGTTTTTCACAGTTTCAGTTGAAAAAATGCCAACCGTGGGTTTAATACAATCCAATACCAGAACACATCCCGCTGATGCTATTATTGCTCTCTGTACCTGAAAGTATTACAGCTTAAAATACAGGTTGCACTTTATTTGAATGAGCTGAAGGTGGCTTCAGAAGCAACATATGATCGATGACACCTTTACATTTATCATAACAGAGGCAATAGCCAATTTTCATTTCCCCCTCATGTAGTTGGCACTTTGGGCACTGAAGGGTGTAATCTAAAGTTTACAAGGGGCCAAGGGCAAATCAGGAGACAATATACACAGAGCCAGCATAAGGAAATATGCGAATAAATAATAATAATTATAATAATATAGAGGAGAGGATAAATTGAAAGAAATGATATGTGTTCATATAATTTTGTTCTGAGATATCCACCACAGGCTCTAAATCAACACTTCTGACTGGTTGTATACTGTATGTGCAGCCAGATTATCTTTCACGTCTTATTTACTAATCTTACTTTATATGGAATAGGTCCATATAGTTTCGTCTTCCCCTTATGAAAGCCTAAAGTAAAAATGAATGGAGGAAAATATTTGTATTGAGATTCGTCCCATTTTGAATAAGATGTGAGTGCTTCCGTTACCCCTTTGCTGCCAGCAACTCCTTATCGTGGTGTGCTGCCTCCAAGCACCTTTTACTGATGCAGGTTAATACAGATTAGGGAGGGGTGACTCATTTACTGCAGCTGCAGATCTCTGAGAACATCAGGTCAAGGTAACAAGGCCAATGTTTATGAAAAGCTTGGGAAGCTGAAAGCAAAACCCACACGATAATGGCAGTAAGAAGGTTAATAAATCATTATTCACCTCCAACTCTACCGAAAATCACACAAATTGATTGTGAACAAACAGATGTTATTCACAAGAGAATCCTTTTTGATGGTTTTCAAATCTATGTGTAGCCCTGGGTAGTTTTGAGCTATTATTCTGTCCTCCTCCTGGCAGTAAAGCCTAGTAAGGGTAGGTTTTGCCAGGAGTAATCATGGGTTTTCCCCACTCCTTGCAGTGCAGTGAGTCAGGGAAGGTAGTGTCATCAGGCCTTGTGTCCAATTAGAGACACAGGGGTGGGTGCATACTGGATCTGTACTTAATGCATTGCACTTCCTGATTTAGCCAGTCTGCCTCTACTGTGAGAGGGGCAAGGTTTACCCGACTAAGCTGTCAGGGCTCTGGCAGGCTTGAGGCCCTCCCTCCGGGGAGCAGTGAGGGAAACCTATAGCTCTTATCCCACAAGGGGATAAGGGAAGAGCAAGGCCCTTTGGCTGGGAGTGGATCCAGGGACATCTTCCTGTGGCTGCTGAAAAAGGAACCCAAATAAAGCATCCTGAGTTTTTATAATACCGCCTGCCTAAGGGTGAAGTCTATTGAGAGGAGGGGGACGTTATTCTTCTGCAGAGAATTCACCCCATACAGTTGGGGGCTGCACGAGATGGAGGCGCTGCACCTGTGAGTACTATTCGGGCAAGACCCCAGAAGCCTATCCTGTTATTCCTCTTTACCACCATGCGAGAGACTTAGGGCCCCCTGTTACCAGCAGGCATGCACCACACAAAGCCATGTAACCAGAGAGAGTTTCCCACAGAGAGGCCCTATGTGATATTGGGTGGGGGAAACAGGGTTACATATGGAAGTTTTAGGTTTGTCAGTCGGAAAATCAACGGCACTGTTCATAATTATGTGTAAATTATCGTGATATAATCTGAGTGTGATTCTCTCTGATGAAGTGTTGATTAGTTGTTAGGATGATGAACAGAGAAGCTTGCCAGTCAGTGTTGGTCTGATTAAGCAGTGTGTTCACCTTGTGTCTCTTCTTAGCTCATTCAATACTGTAAGGATTATTTTATTGAAACCCAAATGCATCAACATCTGAAGGGTGACTAATCTGTTGTCATGACAACTGCCTTTCAGGTTACCACTGATAAGAACGACAGTGACCTTAAGTCCGCCCTGTACTTTTTAATTGCGTACATTTAATGTAAAATCTGGAATTATTCAATTGAAAAGTGTCTGCTCGTCACAATTACTTACCGGATTTCCAGGCTCGGCAACTACACTTTCTGTCTGAAAGGAAATACAGTAATCTAGTTAGAATGTAATGTATCGGATTGACAGTACTTGGAAAGTTGAAAGTGGTGGTCCGATTGATACATTATATATATATTTAAACGATTACCTTTCTCTGATTTTAAGTTAATCATTCACTGATAATGCCACACTGGCATAGTCTCCTCCTGCAGTTCCAGCTCCTTTAAAAGTGAGCACGCTACTGAAGAGACTCGCTGCCAGGGTTACACAAAAATGTAAGACCGAAAAATTTCAAAGCACTCGGCACTGCTTCTGTCAAGCATCAAAAAAGCTTTATTCCATCAAACAGTTAGAAAACATGGCGGGGGCTATAAACATTTCCTAACCTTCACCTGACACATTTCCCACTTTTGAGGAAGTGGCATGCTACACAAAACGCATTGGGGATGGTATCTGTTGGGGTCTGTATAGCCCCCACCATGTCTTTTTACTTTTTTGGTGGAATAAAGCTTTATTGATACTTGAAGGAATCTGTGCTGAGTGCTTTGAAGGTTTTTTGTCTTGCACTGTGAATACCAAAACTCCAATTTGTTAATTCTATAAACAATATGAAAAATGTAATAAAACTAATTTCAAAAGAACAGTGATTCACTGTACCTTGTTTTAAAAATGTACATTAAGACTTATAGTAATACAAAATAATATATTTTAGGTTATTATATGAAGCCATAAATCCTTAATGTCTATGCTTTGTAAAAATCTCCCCCCCCCCCCATAAATCATGCAATTGCATCGACTCAATATATTCCTTTGTGGACTATTAAAATATAATTTTGCAATAAATATTAAATACCTATATAATGGACAAAGGGCAAGCTATATGGGTGCTGATACACTGTATGAACCCCGATACTGTAATTCACAATCTAGCCTTTATACTGTATAAAGTTACAAATCACTCCACTGTTAGCCACAAAAGAGATGGAAGATATTAATGAATTTTAATAAAAAGTTGATGTTTGACTTGGCTAAAATTAAAATCACCCATCAGCATTTTTAATTTGTGCTCATGTCAAATACAAATTAGTTAATTACGACCGACTTTTTCCTGCATTTTTAGAAACCCCAAATGTAAGACTGTGCCCAATTTTCTATATAAAGCCTAATAATAAATCTAAAGAACAGACTGACCATTTGCAGTAAAGCTGTATTCAGAGAATTATATTTGAAGCTGATAGCTGCCTTTATGTTTTATGTAACAATTGTGTGGTACAGCTGTGTGGCCGCCGCTACGCCGGTGCCGGAGAATTATTACCGCGAATAGTCCGATTTGGAAGCATGGACCCTCCAGCAGCAATGTTGAGGCTGCACTATCTCTGGAACCAGGGATTTGCTTTTTCAGCCGCGGCTCCGGAGACCGTGACTGCTACAGTACATCTGTACTAGTGATGTACCGGGTACCCGAAATTACCCGGTACCCGGCGTTACCCAGCACATTTTCAACTACCCGGACATTACCTGGACCCAGCAACTGAGAAGTGGGCCCGGCGCCGGTTAATGTCAGGATAGCTGAAAATAATCACATCACTTACCTGTGGCAACATCAGAAGTGTCTTCAGCCGGCGTGGGAGCTGCAGGAATCCATGACACAGCACTGCAGCAGGTAAGCAGTGTGAGCCAGGGAACCATGTGACTGGAGCAGCCGCTTTCCTATCTGTCCAATAAGAACTCTCCTGCTCCGTTCACATGGTTCCCCGGCTCACACTGCTTACCTGCTGCTGTGCGCTGTCATGGATTCCTGCAGCTCCCACGCCGGCTGAAGACACTTCTGATGCTGCTACCACCACAGGACCTCTGCTGCTCTTCATAGATGTTGCCACGGTCTTACTCAACCCTGCAGGTAAGTGCCAGCCGGGTACCCGTCCAGGTAGAACTATTGATTTTGGTCGGGTACCCGTTACGCAGTTTTTTTTATAAAACATTACCCGGTACAGCACTAATCTGTACACTAGGCTAAAACATGCTCTTCTTGAATGATAAATGCCATACTGATGGTTACTCCATCCTTTACCAATACATATGTCAGATTGTGTATATTAAATATTATTGCTACTTACAGCTCCCGTTGTACCAGGTGGGCCAGGTGCACCAACTGCACCCTGATTGAGAAAATACAATGCATCAATAAATATACTTAAGTGATGTGCAATATTTCAGAATATACAGTGATATGGCGTTCCAGCTGTTTCCAGTATATACATATTCTTGCCAGGTACCAAACCTAAACATAATAGGTACCCGAAAGGAAAAACATTGAATGTATTTATAACAATATATTCTATATCAGGGGTGGCCAGGTCCAGTCCTCATGGGCCACCAACAGGTCTTGTTTTCAGGATATCCCTGCTTTAGCACAGGTGGCTCGATCAGTGGCTGTAACAATCGTGCTCGCCACAAACCGAGACCGGGCCGCGGGGCTGAGGTGGGGATATGAAAACACCGACCTTAGACCACGAAGCCGGTTCTGGGTTGCGCAGTCCGCAGTCAAACACAGCCGGGTCAGGGTTGGAGAGAGCAGGGTAATCCATAGGCAAGACGGGGTCGGGGTAGGCGGCACAGGAGCGGAGGTCGCGGTCACAAGCCGAGGTAGTCATCAGGAAATCTTGGGTGAAGCCGCTTCAGCACAGAAAGTAAGACACTTGGAGCGAAGTCGCTTCAGCGTAGAAAGCAGGAAACTGGAACTAAGCCACGTCAGCGTAGGGAGCAGGAAACTTGGAGCCAAGCTCCTTCAGCGTAGAAAACAGGAAACTGGAGTTAGGCCACTTCAGCGTAGAAAACAGGAAACTGAGCGGACATGCTACAGTGTAGCAGAGCTTATGGAAGGAGGGAACAGGAGGAGAGGAGGCCATGGGGAGCCAGGAGTGCAGACATGCCACAGGAGACACTGAGGACATCAGCAAGCCGCTTCAGCGGTGCGGAGACGAGACTGCCAGGAACAAGGAGTAGCACCGAGGCTACCGAGCAGGGAGGCCTTGGAAGAAGGAGGTCAGAAGGAAGAGATTCACGCACAAGGAGGCCAAGCCAGGCCAAACAGCGGCGACTGTGACAAGCACAGTTACTTGCAACAGGGATTGCAAAGTTTATGTCCAGCAAGTTCCTGAAGGAAAGGGAGCGGCTAAATAGCACGGGAAGCCAATCAGACAGAGCTGCACAGGAGGCCGCAAGAAGCAGACTGTAAACTAATTGCCAGAGCAGGTGATTCTGACTGTTCAGTGCAAGGCGGGGTTTGCCTGAAACTCTGTAGCCCTGTGGGAGTGAGCCAGCAAAACCCAGGACCAGATTCCTTACAGTGGCTTAGTTATAATGACTGAGTCACCTGTGCTGAAGCAAAGATATCCTGAAAATCTATCCTGTTGGTCGCCCTTGAGGACTGGAGTTGGCCACACCTGTTATACACAGTACCTAGTAACGTAACCTTAAACAGATACGTATATAAAGTATACAAAGTATACAAAGTATGCTAAACCGCTGAAAGTGACATTTATTTTCCTACAGAATCCCATACAGATGTAGTAAGATTTACTGCCTCCGTGGCAGAAAGCAGTACATTTTCCGGCCTGGGACAATTAAAGCAGTGTTAGTCCTCCCGCGCCAGACAGTCTGTAATACTGTATAGAGTAGTCCCATAGAGAAGCTGTCTCCCTGTGTGTCTGCCAGAGCAGCTGTTACAGTGATCCAATGTTTTATTCTTTTTCTTTGCTGTATCGAAGGAGGGGATCTCCAGAGGTGAACCCCATTAATTTCCACTCTGGGGACCGCCTGCTTCCAGAGATCTAGACCTCCATAGGGGGTGCTGGTTCCCGCTCCGGCGGGGGTTTAAAGTGAACACGACACATCAGATGGGCCTAGCCCATTATATATATATATATAATCATACACACACACACACACACACACACAAACACACACACACACACACACACACACACACACACACACACCAATAATAACATACCTTGTCTCCTTTAAATCCAGATTCTCCAGCATTACCCTTTTCTCCCTGCATAATAAAAACAAGGAAAATGATGTATATGCACAACTAAAAACATTGGAACCCACATCATTAACACTGGAGGACGCCTTGTCCTATCCTTGTCTTTATCTTGAATGGACCATAAGGTATCCTTCCGTGTTTGAAGGTGTATTAGGAAAAAACACTGCTCAGTAGTATTTAGCCTTTATATCTTGGAACTATAAATCAATGCTTATGAAAATAGAAACGATAGCAAAACAAATGTAATCTATCAGGTTTTATCAATAATTACAGGTATATAAAGGTTGGTGAAGGTTCATAGAGGTGATGGTTAATTTTTTGGACTTATTTCTACTTATCTTACCCTGCAGATTTCCTATATGTATATAACACGGTCGTCACAAATAAGGAATGGCTGTTACTAGTGAGAAAAGATTACCTCCCATCCTGGCCATCATTACTGTATTTTAAATACGACTTACATGATCGCCTCTCTCTCCTTTCCGTCCATCAGTCCCAGGCGACCCTGACAGACCTGCTTCACCCTGAAACAAAAATAGAGGAAACTTCTCGCAAGAGGACGTTTTTTTTCCACATTGGATCAATGTGCACTGTACATTTGCGGGGCTAGTGCCTATTCTATAAATTACCCTAATATAATAAGATGTGAAAAAGGCAGTCGAGTATTTACATACGTAGGCACATCTTTTTTTGAACAACTCCTTATATATTACATAAGGGGCCTATATTTACTGGGGTGCTATTCCATAAGACATCTTTCAGTGCCAGAAGACCTCAACTGAATAGGCCTGTTAGGTGTCTTCTGGAATAGCATAGCTTAGTGGGTAAGTGCACATATCCCCAAAAACTAGTAGGAATCTAAATGACATTTCCAATATTTGGATGGCACAACAAATTACCTGGTGTACTACTGAAGGAAGGATATGGCAAACTGCTAACAAAGGTCTATTAATAACCTAATTTAGCCCGGTCACTTGTATGGGCACGCAATGTTTCCCCAAGCATTCTTGCAAAGTTAAACATAGAAAGGATGTTGATGGTGGGAGAAATCTGATCGCCTTTATTAAAGTCAGGAAAGAATGTGTTTTTCCCTTATGAGTAGAGACGGGCAAATTAAGTCCAAATTTGCCGTGAATATCGTATTTAATTCCAAGAACTAATATTTGCAGACATATCTTTTTTTCTTAAATGGACACATCCTAAATTAAATCTGTGTTGGATTTCCATGCTGATTTTTAATGGGAAACTGTAGCGACCAATATTTGCGGGTTTGAGAATGTTTATAAAAGTTTTTGAATTCTTCACGGACCAAACATGGACACATTCGCCCATCTCTACTTCTGAGGCATAATTGGTAAATGTTTCAACATATGTTTCTTGTAGAAATATAAAATAAGTACGTAGCAGGCGTTATTGCTCCTGTTCACACGTCAGAGTTGCTCATGTAATGCAATAAATGTGTGTTAATGAAATGTATTTGCAGTATTTATTAAAAATATTTTACCTGGAAAATATACATTCCATGTTACCTATCGTTTTCAAATGAAGAGCGTGTCATCCTTTGCTTTCATGTAGTATTAACCGGAGCAATAACATCAACTACCTCTATATCTCAGCTAATTAAATGTAACAAAGGTTTAACTCGTTGGACATACAGTACAGAACTGTATGTTTTCTGTAACCTCATCTACTATGTAACTATATCTGTGTTTTAGCTTATTTTCCTATTCATAGTAAAATATCAACACATTTTGGAATGGGACTTTCCTAAACATTTGTCTTCATTTTATTGCTACTGAAATGTTTTGTTTAGCACAGGAGCGGCAGCTGAGCTTTTTAAGACATGAATAGCTTTCTCTTATCCTCTGCAGTACTGCATTTCTTCAAAAAAAAACTGTGTTTCAGAGTCTGTAAAAAATAATGACGTTTGACCCCAAACCATAAAACCACTGAGGGCACAAAAGCAGAATTAATGCACTGTCTAATTTGGTTTTTAGTTTGTCATATCTGGGATAGGAGAAGGAGTGGCTCGGTGAGTAAAGACACTGACTGGCACTGAGTTTGGAGCTGGGTTCAATATCCCGTGTTGGCTCCTTGTGACCTTTGGCAAGTCACTTTATCTCAGGCACCAAAAACAAAGATAGTAAGCTCCATGGGGGCAGGGACCCGTGCCTGCAAAATGTCTCTATAATGTGCTATGTAAAACTAGCAGCACTACACAAGAACGTGCTATTATTATTATTATTATTATTATTATTATTATTATTATCTAATGATTCAGCCCCTGAGAAACAAAATTAATATGGATAGAAAACAGAAACACATATTTAAGTGAGACATACTGTTACTGTATTCACGAACACATGCACAGTCCAAAGTAAATGACAAAAAGCAGTTTCTGCGCACGTGTTTTTTTTTACCTTAACTCCGTCACGGCCAGATGCACCTTGATCACCCGGTTGCCCCTGAAAAATGAAAACGGGTTTAATTTTTAGGCAGTGTTTTATGGGATTTAACGTGAGCGTCACAGTGCTTGCATTTCTTTGTAACTGCTTCCATGAAACAATTGGCAGGTGTTATTTTGGCAATATCCCATTTCTTAATATTTCTTATTCTTGAAAAAAAAAATACGAAAATATTCTGCGTCAGGCAGAAGGAGTAGATTACCAGTAAGAACGCTGCCCTTTGAAGTGGGTGAATATGCTGCAAATAACAGTGTCAACTTTCCTTGAGACCTTGGGGCAAATCAATTTATCTCCCGGTGTCTGAGCGGGAGACTCAGGGCCCCAGGGCCCCAGCAGGTTTGCACCACATACACTCACTTACCCAGTACACCACTTCCCCTAGGGTGGCCGACATGAGATTGGGGGGGGGGGGGGGGGGAGAACAGGGTTACATGTGTTATGCTTTGAGCTTCTTATTTGATGTATAGTTGCTTCCTCCTGTATTTTACAGTGTTTGGAATTTAGACCAAAAAAAGATAAATGTTTGTTTCAGAAAAAGCACATAGATGATACTGCAGACATCTGGAAAAGGGTTTTGTGGTCAGACAAAAATTGTACTTTTTGGTCTAAATTCCAAGCGTGCCGTCTGGAACAAGCCCAACTCTGCACATCACCCAGTTAACAATATCCGTACTGTGAAGCATGGTGATGGTAACATCATGTTATGGGGATGCGTCTCTTCAGCATAGACTGGGAAGCTAAGACTCAAACTCAGGAGGACATTCTTATTTCAGCCGGACAATGACCCGAATCCCAAAGCCACACTGGAGTGGTTCAATAAGAGAATTAATGTTCTGGAGTGACACAGTCAAAGCCCTGACTTTAACCTCCTGCACATATAAAAGTGTTCAGTTTAACCACTAGAGCTTTATATCTTTGTAACTTTGAATAAAAATAGTTAGTTTGAAAAACTGTACATACATTATTTGTAATTAAACAACATAACAACAACGGTAGGGGGTGAATACTTTTGCAAGCCACTGTGTGTGTGTGTGTGTATATATATAGCAAATGGAAATATTACTGTATGCTCATTTGCATGTCTTAGACAGGTCTGCAACCCTGCCTTTCACCATTATCACCCAGCACACAGCACTTCCACTGCAGCAAGCTATTCTGGGAAATGACATGCAAATGAGCACACAGTGCCACTTTTTGCATCAAACCCATTTTTAACATGGTTCCCTACAGGCTTAAGCTTGCTGCATGGTCACAGCTTTGAGCACAGCCAGGGTTAAGATGTATAGCCAGTAAACCCACCAACAGACAGCCATTTCGACCTTAATGGGTCTCCTCAGTGTGGGGTTGGTTATACTGGCTATGCAAAAATGAAGCAATGAGGATGGGTATATTTATACACACACATACATATACATATATATATATATACACATACATATACATACACAGTATATATATATATATATATATATATATATATATATATATATATATATATATATATATATATATATACATATACATACACAGTATATATATATATATATATATACATATACACACACTGTGTATCCTATACTATCTATACTCATTGAGGCTTTCTACAGTATATGCTGCCTGCATACACATCCACTACAACACTATTCATTTTTCTTGATTCTATTTGTTGAGATTGGGTGATAAGCCTTTTACATTATGTGAGCGGCACCAAATCAAATATAGAAATAATACATAGTACATTGTTGTTTGTGTATTATGTACAGTGTAATGTTGAGGACATGAAAACCATTACCTTTGGACCAAATTTGCCAGGGACCCCATCCAAGCCTCTTTCCCCTTGTTCCCCCTGTGAGCAAAAAAATGAGTTTTAATGTACTGTAAGTGAGAAAAAAGCCAAACAAAGGTGGATTTAGATTACTTTGTATCACAGCACTTGCAAGATGACAATGAAGAACCACTGGAGTGTACTGTACTGTTGTGGAAGTATAGCATTTCAGATAGAAGCATGGGAATTTCAGAGTGGGGCTTATTTTTAGTACTCCCTGAATAAATCATCCCTCTGCAATATTAAATATAGCAGAATTGAACTCCTAAATAACTAAGTTACTTCATGAAAAATGTATGTTCAACAATATTCGGATAAACATAAATCGTACTTACCTTTGGTCCTGAGCCTCCAGTATTACCATCTATTCCATGTTTTCCAGGCAATCCCTATATATTAATATATAATTAACAAGTAAATTAGTTATCTTTTCGCTGTTATTTTGAAATGCCAAACTGCAAGGCTGACAACACAAATACCTAGTTAAAAAAACAATGCCAAACCCCCAAGATAAACCCAAACTTTGGACCTGATGCAACTTGCAGCATTTAACTGAACTGTATAAAAGAGAACATTGAGTGTCAACCCAATAAACCTCTTGCCAAATCCAACCCAATATGTATTTCCTTTGCTAATTTGCTTCTACTACATTGTTGGGTATTGTGGGAAGAGTAAGCCTGGTCATAAAGCAGGTAGTGGCAATTCACAACACTTTATTCTAGTGCAGCAACATGCAGAACAGAAAAGTGTTACAAACTGATCTGATTACCATGTACTGTACCAACGACGATTTGTAAACAGACAGATAAAGCTGCAGTTCAAAAGAGCTTCTAAGAAGACACACAATTACTTGGGATGTTACAGTACCCTATGTGACCCAGTCCCCCCTTGGTCCCCCCTCATCCCCTTACCTCTCGCTGCGGCTGCGTCCGTCAGCGGAGGATGGTGAGAGTGCGGGGAGGGTTGCGGGTGGCGCGTGTCAGCGGGGGAGGTGACCGAGTTGCCGGCGGCTCCCTTTGCAGGGCGCCACCAACTTTATTGCGGACGCACATGCGAGAGATGGTGCGCATGCACAGAAGAACGGTGGCCATTACTACATAGCTCTGCATGGGGAACTACAACTCCCAGCAGCCACAGGGGCTGGGAAACACATGGCACCCCACAGCCAATAGGGCTGCAGTATTCCCCTGCTGAGAAATGGATACATTTGGTGCGCTTGCACCACCCTAGCCAGTCAGAGCTGGGACACCAGAGGGTAAGGGTGTAGATGCAGGGAGTTAGTAAGCCCCTGCACTAGGCCAGAGACCCCCTTTAGACCCCAGCTAGGCCCTGACTCACAATAATTTGTGGTTGCTTCAGGGAAGGCCCCTTAGATAGTGACGCTTCCCCATTTACTGTTTAGTGTCAGGAACACAGTGAAAACGCTGCACCGTGATTGCGGCCTGTGGTCTGGGAACAGACTACCTCCCTGTGAGAGACTGCAAGGTGATATTATCCATGCCGGCATTCACCCGACGCGGAGGCGGATGCCATCATGGATGACAACCTCGGATCAGACGGATCCTATGTGTTAATCTGCATCACCCGGGTGTTGGAGCTCCCAGGTAGGTACCGAACTAAGTGCACCAACACTTCACGGGATAGCGCTATCTCCTACACTTTGGGTGGGCCTTGACTGGGAAAAGGGACATCAGGGTATTGGTGCCTGGCACCCAATGTACTTTGGGGACACTCACTGGTGGTATCAGGTTGGGGCCTATATTACTGTGTTGTACAGGGTACCAATATTATTGTTTTCAGTAAAGGTTGTTAGCATATACTTGAGTGTGTGTATTATTGGTATTGTTCCTGTAAGGGGCTCATTCCACCAAGTTGGGATCCCCTGCAGGTGGAGGAGCTGTCACCAGAAGATTCAGGTACAGCCCAGGCTCCCAGTGGCAGAGGTTCAGGCCTCCTGTGAGCCACAGTTAACACATCACACACACCATAGCCGCCATATCCCCCATATGGAAAGTACGCTACAGGGAAAGTACGCTACACCTATATGTACTGTATACACTGATCTAACAGCTTACATGATTGTCCATCCCCTTAGAGTAAATTCTACTGTGCTGTATTCAATTTACAGCTCTTGGTGGGAAGAAAGTGCCTACTCCTGTACCTCAGATTGAAGCTCTGTTGAGACAGGATTGTCCTACAGAAAGGTGTTCTGAATAATCCTGCGTGCCAGGAATGGTGGGAGTCATTGAAGCACCAAAAGTTGGCTCCAAAGGAGGCCTTCTAAAGTAGTTTAAATTATGGATTGGCATCATCATAGCTGGTCAACATGGCAATGAAAGACCTATCCATCTGTGGTTTGCACCCGATAGGAGCCCAGGCTTTGTTACCTATGTAAATGTAGCAGGAACCCACTTTGGTGCAGCTTCATATGAGTTTTATTCATTCTCATTATGAGATTATTCATTCTCATGAATATGAGGTCCTGTGGAGTGAAGCAACGCAAGGATAATAACGAAGAGGTCATAGACTTTTCCCGCTTTTTTGTCATCAGATAAGTCCCGGTTAAGACTGTCAAGGTAGGTCTGAGAAGACGTCTCATAAGCAGCTGCTCTGAATTTACTCTGGTGATATTTTTCTTAAACATATTTGGTGGTGTGCAACATCTGCTCATCCATTTGCTTGAGGACAGCGAGGAGCATTGGTGACAGCTCATATTAGGTCATTCTTGGCAAACTCTTACACTTAGCAGTTCCATTATCAGACACCAGTATCTCTGGTATACCATAAGTTGCAAAGGGCTATCGATAGTCAGTTATTGCTGAGGTCGACGATAATATTAAGACCAGGATCATTTTGAGCTATTGTGAGTAGGCGTCAACAACAATCAAAACGTTCTCTCCTTGAAATGCCTCAGAGATGTCAATGTGAAGACTGATTCAAATATTCTTAGTATCCACCTATAGAAATAATTGGGCTTCTGGTGGGTTGGATCGAATAACTTGACGTGTGCTGCAACCATTTATAACTTTCTATGTCTGCATCTATTTCAGGGGAGCGCAAACTTTTAGTGCTGCGCCCCCCTGTCTCCATCCATCCAGCTCTTGCGCCCCCCGACTACCTTCATCCGCGTCAAGTGACGTGACCCGCGGCGTCATTTGACGTGTGTGACATCACTTCACATGGCGATGCGTCACATCTGGCTGAATGCTGGCAAGTAAACTGTTGCAGGGGCCTCACGAGATCCCCCGGCATTTAATTTAAATGCCTGGGGGAAGAGCGCGGTGCCTCTGCAAAATCTCCCGCCCCCTGGAGGTCGTGCCCCCCACTTTGCGCACCGCTGATCTATTGCACTCTATCAAACAACTTCTGGTTAGTGCTTTCATTTACACAATTCCTGGATGAGCACTAAGTAACATCGCTACGATGAGTTTATGTCCTTTTTGTTTTGTTTTTTAGGAATTACAGCTCTGTTTTCCCATAGCAAACAGTTCATGTGGATTGTTTGCATATGGACTGTACTCTGCTGACATGGGGAAAAGGGAATAGGGGATATAAGCTCTCGCATCAGCTTATGAATGCAGATAAAAGTATGGTGCAATAGGGATAGTTGAAGAAGTGAAGATCATCGGGAAGCGCAAAGTCATGTAAAACAGAAACACATTTCCTGATGGTGCAGTATTTGATGTAGATAAATAAAAATTTTAAAGTGCGGTGTGCTAAGTACTCACAAGTGTATGGTGAGTGTTGTTCCCATAAAGGTATCTTTCAGGGACAGCCTGTCTACCCGTGGTAGAGGTGGGTCAGTGTATCTAGGTGGATACTGAGGACCTTAGGTAAAAAATGAGGAAACAGACATAGTGCAGACTGTACGAAATATCTATTAAAATTGGTAAGTGGACATACAATACACTCACAATTTATAAAAGAATAACAAGCGTTTAGATCACATATTGGATCTCTGTGCAAAGCAGCTGTATCAGTCCCCCCTTCGCCTCGGCGTGCGTTTCACTGATGCGTCTCACCCAAACCGGAAACCGGAAGTGACGTCATCTGCGCTTGGCTCTCTGGGGAACTTCGATCCTTTAGTGGTCTTCTCTCATCAGGGTTCACTCTATGCGTTTCTCCGTATTGCGGTTTCATCAGGAGTGTAATCTGACATGTTCTAAGAGACTACAGTATTTATAGGCTGTGCTAGAGTCCCATTGGCTTACATTAAGTATGGTAATCAAATAGCATAGCAGCAACAGACTTGTAGTTAACAGCAATTGAGACTCACATCACACATATATGAGTCTTCCAAAATGACATAAAAATTACATAAAATTACATAAAAATTAAGTACATATGTTTTAATAAAAACTAAATGGCAAACATCTAAAAATACATAGATTAAAATATAAAACTTAAATATGAATCGCCTCATTACAGCTAAGGTAAGCAATTAACCTCTTAATGGACTGAGCTAAATGCAAGTATTTGCTAATGATAGTAAAGTTTAGCATCTAGTGGGAAAGAAGAGAGACATGTTAGAGTCAAAGAAATGGTTTTATATCGAACTCTAGATTTAAGCCTTGAGGATGAATCGTTTTTAGCTCGAACATCCAAAAGGACTCCCTTTTAATTAAATTTAAATCTCTATTGCCCCCCCTCCAGTGGGGCAACACTTGTTCAATAGCTTTAAATGTAAAGCTAGCAGGATTAGAGTTATGTTTTAATAAAAAATGATTTGACACGCTGTGGGTTGTGATTTTACGTTTTATGTTACCCAAATGCTCTAATATGCGCGTTCTAAGCGGACGTGTGGTTTTGCCAATATACTGTAAACCGCATTCACATTCTGCGAGGTAAATAACAAAACTTGTTCTACAGTTCAAATGCTGCTTAATAGTATAAGATTTTTGTGTTGTGTTTGATTTGAAATTGTGTGAAATTTTAGAACTGTGTTGGCAGGCAGTGCACATTCTGCAGTCATAAAATCCTAAAGGTGGATCTAACCACGTGTGTTTTTTTGTGGGTATATTTCTTAAGGCACTAGGTGACAGATAGTTTTTAATATTTGGTGCTTTCTTATATACCATTTTTACTTTGTCAGCCAGATGTTTCCCCAAAACTGGGTCATTTTTAAGTATCGGCCAATGGGTGTTGAGGATTTTATTAATTTTGCTGGCATCCTTATTATACTGCGTGACAAAGGGCACTTTTATGGTGCCATCATCAATAGATGTTTTGGGGGCAGGTATTAGCATGGATTCTCTAGGGGTACCCTTCGCTCTAGCTAATGCTCGGTCTACCACATTTTTGATGGCCATGTGGGAAGATCAGTACATATGGTCTTGGACGGGGCTGGATGCAAATTTGGTCACATGGCGGAGATATATAGATGACATCATCTTTATATGGAAGGGTACTGTGACAGATTTGAATTTGTTTCTCCTGTATTTAGATGTAAACGAGTTCAATCTGAAGTTCACATCTACGGTCAGTGCAACCACTATTAACTTCCTAGACCTCTGCATATATGTGGAAGATGGCACAATTAAAACAAAAGATTATTTTAAGGAGGTGGATGCAAATAACTACATCCTCCAGTCCAGCTGCCATCTCAATAAATGGATAGAAAACATACCGTACGGGCAGTATCGTAGACTTAAGCGCAACTGCACTGATAACCATATATTTGAGGAGCAATCCACAGTTTTATCCAGAAGGTTTAGTGAGAGAAATTACAATAAAAATGTGGTAGACCGAGCATTAGCTAGAGCGAAGGGTACCCCTAGAGAATCCATGCTAATACCTGCCCCCAAAACATCTATTGATGACGGCACCATAAAAGTGCCCTTTGTCACGCAGTATAATAAGGATGCCAGCAAAATTAATAAAATCCTCAACACCCATTGGCCGATACTTAAAAATGACCCAGTTTTGGGGAAACATCTGGCTGACAAAGTAAAAATGGTATATAAGAAAGCACCAAATATTAAAAACTATCTGTCACCTAGTGCCTTAAGAAATATACCCACAAAAAAACACACGTGGTTAGATCCACCTTTAGGATTTTATGACTGCAGAATGTGCACTGCCTGCCAACACAGTTCTAAAATTTCACACAATTTCAAATCAAACACAACACAAAAATCTTATACTATTAAGCAGCATTTGAACTGTAGAACAAGTTTTGTTATTTACCTCGCAGAATGTGAATGCGGTTTACAGTATATTGGCAAAACCACACGTCCGCTTAGAACGCGCATATTAGAGCATTTGGGTAACATAAAACGTAAAATCACAACCCACAGCGTGTCAAACCATTTTTTATTAAAACATAACTCTAATCCTGCTAGCTTTACATTTAAAGCTATTGAACAAGTGTTGCCCCACTGGAGGGGGGGCAATAGAGATTTAAATTTAATTAAAAGGGAGTCCTTTTGGATGTTCGAGCTAAAAACGATTCATCCTCAAGGCTTAAATCTAGAGTTCGATATAAAACCATTTCTTTGACTCTAACATGTCTCTCTTCTTTCCCACTAGGTGCTAAACTTTACTATCATTAGCAAATACTTGCATTTAGCTCAGTCCATTAAGAGGTTAATTGCTTACCTTAGCTGTAATGAGGCGATTCATATTTAAGTTTTATATTTTAATCTATGTATTTTTAGATGTTTGCCATTTAGTTTTTATTAAAACATATGTACTTAATTTTTATGTAATTTTATGTAATTTTTATGTCATTTTGGAAGACTCATATATGTGTGATGTGAGTCTCAATTGCTGTTAACTACAAGTCTGTTGCTGCTATGCTATTTGATTACCATACTTAATGTAAGCCAATGGGACTCTAGCACAGACTATAAATAGTCTCTTAGAACATGTCAGATTACACTCCTGATGAAACCGCAATACGGAGAAACGCGTAGAGTGAACCCTGATGAGAGAAGACCACTAAAGGATCGAAGTTCCCCAGAGAGCCAAGCGCAGATGACGTCACTTCCGGTTTCCGGTTTGGGTGAGACGCATCAGTGAAACGCACGCCGAGGCGAAGGGGGGACTGATACAGCTGCTTTGCACAGAGATCCAATATGTGATCTAAACGCTTGTTATTCTTTTATACATTGTGAGTGTATTGTACGTCCACTTACCAATTTTAATAGATATTTCGTACAGTCTGCACTATGTCTGTTTCCTCATTTTTTACCTAAGGTCCTCAGTATCCACTCAGATACACTGACCCACCTCTACCACGGGTAGACAGGCTGTCCCTGAAAGATACCTTTATGTGAACAACACTCACCATACACTTGTGAGTACTTAGCACACCGCACTTTAAAATTTTTATTTATCTACATCACAATACTGCACCATCAGGAAATGTGTTTCTGTTTTACATGACTTTGCGCTTCCCGATGATCTTCACTTCTTCCACGTCCACGGGATCGAGAGAACGACCCCCCCTCTGGGTTAAGCGGCATTCACATGTTTGTATTAGTATCACCTTAATTATTTTATATGCACTTGTTTATATAGGAATATAATTTTAGAGCGCCACATTGATATATATTTTTCCAATTTGCAATAGGGATAGTTGAATGGGTATGAAAGTAAGGAAAGGACAGAATCCCTCTGAATACCCTCTATACTTGTGATATTGTAATGGTGACAATAGTTAAGATACTTTAATAAAGAATGATTAATTTAAAAAAATATTTCGATTGGTATAAAGATCTATTGCCAATCAGAAAGCAACACAGGAGTATATAAAAAATACACAGATGTAAATAATAATAGCATGTTCTTGTATAGCGCTGCTAGTTTTACATAGCGCTTTACAGAGACACTTTGCAGACACAGTCCCTGCCCTGTACAGCTTACAATCTATATGTATGGTGCATGGGCCTTAGGAAAAGGGGAGGGGGAGAGAGTTGGGAGACCCTGCTCAGCAATAACTGCGAGGTAGAAACTGGAAGTGGTGCTATCAGGGATGAAGGCATATAATGTAACACAAGGAAAGAATCCCTATAGATGCACTCACTAATTGTCAATCAAAATAATGAAGTTTTATTGATATATAGAAAACATAAACTAATTAAAACCTAAAGTAGTGCTAAACTCAGACAACTAAATGGGCATAATATCCATGGTGTTACTACCAGGTGTTCCTTTTGAGTAATCATACACCGGACACAGTGTTCTAGTGACGTGGCTTCTATACACTCTATGAAGATATATAGGAGTGTCAGTTACTTAACATGTAACATCTATAGTGCCAGACCCACTGAGTGAGGCTGGAGAGCCGGAATCCTGCTGTGTGTAAGGTAGAGACAATGAGTGTTGCTTGGCCACAGTATGGTAGACCACTATTATAATGATCCAAACCTTATACTGTAACCACCTACAGGCTGCATGTGGTCTGTGGTTATCTACCAGACCGTGTATAATCTATGTAGGAGGTGTACACATGTGGACATACTGGCTGTTAATCTTGCAAGTGAGTAAGGGGTTAAAGTGTGTAGATGAATGTGTAAATCGCTTGAGTGCCACACCATATAAAGTATAGAAACTACATGTTACATCATATGCCTCCTGGTAGGGCAGACACCGGGCACTCAACACACGTGGAGTCAGCTGACAAGCAGCTAATGCGGCTTGAGACACACTACACACTTAAAGCGTACTGCTGCAAAGCCCCTATCCTTGCTAGTGGGATCCTTATAAGGCCCACATCTTAGTTAATTCTGATCTAGGTAGTAACAAGTGCGTTGCTGAGAGTGACCGGACAGTTTGTCCGTCGCGCTACTGACGTCATACCCAACGCGCGTTTCGTTCCTACTGGGAACTTCTTCGGGGGTGGGCGGATCTCTTCTCCCGGCGGCTATTAATACAGGTGGCGTTGCTATGGTAACCTACAGTGTCATTACGGAGCCTCTAAATGTTGGAGCAAATACCACAAGCTAATCGGGAGGGAGGTGTGTAAAGTCACGGACTCCTATTGATCCATAGAACAGTTTAAAATAGTGATGCAGATAATCAAACCACTACATACATCAGGTTACAATGTTCCAATTGGGCGAAATTGAAACTCACTACATGTTAATAGCAGAATACTTTCTGTATATATGTATTGCTAATTTGTTGCATATTAGGATCAAATAGTTGCCAACTGCTGCACAATATATATTGCCAAGTTAATGGAGACAACTAGTTGAATACAGGCATACCCCGGTTTAAGGACACTCGCTTTAAGTACACTCGCGAATAAGGACATATCACCCAATAGGCAAACGGCAGCTCACGCATGCGCCTGTCAGCACGTCCTGAACAGCAATACCGGCTCCCTACCTGTACCAAAGCTGTGCGCAAGCGGGGAGACTATAGAGCCTGTTACTAATGCGTTATTTACATCAGTTATGGACGTATATGACATTTGCAGTACAGTACATGCATTGATAAGTGGGGAAAAGGTAGTACTTCACTTTAAGTACATTTTCACTTTACATACATGCTCCGGTCCCATTGCGTACGTTAATGCGGGGTACGCCTGTACATAACCCATAATATGCCATTTTCTAACAACTGAGACGCGGGTGTATAAAAAGGCATGGTGATGTACTAATGTGTATAATATACTTCATGTCATGAAATTAGAGAGCCAAGGGGGTGAACGTCTGTATATACATCAGTACACTTACCTATATACACTCTCATGTATATACACACACAGATATATGTATTGATTGACAATTAGTGAGTGCATCTATAGGGATTCTTTCCTTGTGTTACATTATGGTGCATGGGGCACAGGAAGATAAAGTGACTTGCCCAAGGTCACAAGGAGCCAACACCGGGAATTGAACCCGGTTCCCCTGCTTCAAGCTCAGTGCCAGTCAGTGTCTTTACTCACTGAGCCACTCCTCATATATAATTATAGCAGATACATAAGCACACTTACTGTAGGTTGAAGTACAGCTGGGTATATATATATATAAATTTAGCATGGCCCAGTCATGTCAGCTAGACAGCAAGACATATTGTAGTGCCTAGTTGATAAACTGGGGGGGGGGGGGCAGGGGGTAGATGGCTGATGGCATACATTTCCAACTACCCCTTAGCCCACCAGTTGTGACAATAGCACTTAAATTATATAGTTCGTAGAGGAAGACTTGCTGGTGGTGGAACCAGAAAATGAAATCAATGTTGTTTAAAGGTCTCAACCATACTACTGATACGGAAGTGTCTCATATGCTCTGATGTACGTTGCTTATAGTGAGCAAAGGGGAAATACCTCTATCAAATCAGAAAACAGAATATCAGTGTGGCAGTGTGACAAATGTAGTCTTCTGCATAAAACAGAAGAACACACACACGGCCGCTAAATCCATATGATCCCTCGGATGCCCACTCCCTCAAAGGGGATCTGGTTGCATGTCAATTGTGGCATCCATTGTAGAGGACACGGCAATAGCTCGTATAGCAAGTTAATCTAATCGTAATCAATGTTATACTGTAGGTGCACTTATAGGAGAATAATAAAGTGTCCCTGATGAAATATGGGGCATGAGTATTCTCATAACATGCACTAAAACTTCAGATGTTTGTGAGTTTCAAATTGTTTATGTTCAAGACCATTACATTTTTTTTCAACGATATTACACTAGGATCGGGCGCTCATTCTTCTTTTTTTCTGTTTAGGTCGTGTGATGGAAGGTAGTTGTACCTGTGAAGAAGGCTGTCAGTATCCCAGTGACATCGGGCACATTTTTTCATGGTTTTTTTTAATTTATTCTTGGACATTTCATTTTGTCATACTGTATATATATTTTATCCACACACTTGATTAAGCATATCAGAAGCAATATATTTTTTTAGCAAAAGTCTTAGTTTTCATCCAATCATATTGATTTTCTAGTTATTTTCTAATTGTCCATGTGCATTTATATATGTGTACTATTTCTGTAATTGAGACAGTTTAAACTAGATATGGGAGAAGGAGGGGCTCAGTGAGTAAAGACACTGACTAGTACTAAGTTTCAAGCAGGGGGACCTCGTTCAATTCCTGGTGTCGGCTCCTTGTGACCTTGGGCAAGTTGCTTTATCTCCCTGTGCCTCAGGCACCAACAACATAGATTATAAACTCCACGGGGCAGGGACTGTGCCTGCAAAATGTCTCTGTAAAGTGCTATGTAAAAACTAGCAGTGCTATACAAGAACATAAACAGCAGAGGTGTAGAGGAGCACAGCAGCGTTTCTTGGCAGCATGCCAGTTGGTGGATCGCCAAAATGAGGGTAACTCCAAGCAGGGATTAGTATTAAAAGAATACTTTAATGGTCAGTGCAAAGCAAAACAATGGTAGGAGTGCAGCTACGCGTTTCGTCCGTAAAGGACTTTCTCAAGGCTCCTCTACACCTCTGCTGTTTATGTTTACCCTGAGAGGGCTGCACGCAGGAACAGATCCACGCATCAAGGACACCACTAAGGGAGGTAAAGGGCCTAGGCCCATTATTATTTTACCCTCCAGTGCTGGACTGATTGAGTTATTTCCCCAGGGTGTAGTACACCATCAATAGGAGACCTATTTTGGGGTACCCGCGTGGGAACCACCAGGCCTCTGGTTTCACACCCTGGGATGTTATGGATTATACTCTATGTCCCTAAACCTGGATCCACTAAGGTATAAGGAATTATCAGTACAATAATGAGCTATCTATGGTGATGCACCATAAACACCATTTACCTAGCTATACAAGAACAGGCTAAAATATATATATACATATATATATATATATATATATATATATATATATATATATATATATATATATATATATATATATTGTCCTTATTCATAACAGGTGTTCTTGCCATGGGCATTTATATTTTACCATATTGCTGAACAATCGGATGCGCAGTCCAATTAAATATATCCTGTGTTATATATATATGTATATATATATATATATATATATATATATATGTCAAAAACAATACTTTATACCGTTCTGTGGCTAACAAAATGCTGCTTTTATTTGTGTGAGCTTTCGAGATACACTGATCTCTTGTGTATCTCGAAAGCTTGCACAAATAAAAGCATTTCGTTAGCCACAGAACGGTATAGACTATTTGTTTTTGGTTATTAAGCTCGACTAACACGGTACAGATACCTCAACATCTAAACATATATAGATGTAGAGGTATCTGTACCGTGTATATATATATATTGTTTATTTTCCAGTGTTGTGGTCTCTTATTCTGCTGATCATTAATCCTCTATTTTTGATGTACAGAAATTTGTTATAAAGCCCTTTCTCAAATATGTTATAATATACGCTTAAGTGTTCAGTGTTCGATTAATTCAAGAGCTCCATCTGGTGGGTAAATACAGT
Organism: Ascaphus truei; assembly: GCF_040206685.1. Lineage (NCBI taxonomy): Eukaryota > Metazoa > Chordata > Amphibia > Anura > Ascaphidae > Ascaphus > Ascaphus truei. The sequence continues at coordinate 23,478,119 of NC_134484.1, read as the reverse complement.
ATAGTAGCTACCAAATGGTAAACAGTTTATACCAGAAGTCTAATGGTTTTAAGAACAAATTACTGCCTGTTACAGCTTCTTTGTGCATTACACAGGTTGAGCAACGTTGGCTCAGATTCAGCATGCCGTCTTCCCCATGCTCTTGAAGATTTAAGCATCATTAGTTTTATAGCAAATGGAAAAAAAAAACTTCACTAGACAAAACGGTGGTCACTTCAGTAAAACAACAACAGTGGAAAGAAAGAAAATTCTATCAAGCCTTGCCGTACCATATTAAATATACAAATGATATTTAATACTTAAAATGGTTACCCAGCTGATGCAACTGATGGTTTCCTCTCCCATCTATTTTACAGCCTGCTCTCCTCACCCATTTCTGGCTCTCTCACGCCCCCAGTCTCTCTCATGCCCCTTTTGCTCTCTCTCCCTCATAGCACATTAAATGTAGCCTGTAATACTGATAATCCCCTCAGGACATTGCATTACCCGGATATTAATCAACAGTGAATGTGGTGCCAATACAATACTTACAAAAGGAGCTTGATAATGAAGCCCATTCAACATCAAGACCACATTGAACAGAACTAGTAAATGTAGAATCATTTCATCTAAGACATATGTCTTCAAACGGCATTTTCAACAAAGGTGTACAACTCAATTTCAGTAAACAATATACATTTTTTAATACATATTCAATCAATGTTTCTTCAAAGTTTAAGTAATAATAATATATATTTTTTTAATTGTCAGGTTATCGATGCTGTAACTTATTTAAACCTAAACTTATAGTTTCTATCTGCTCCATTTGCATGGACTTTTTTTGAAAAATGTATTAAAGATTGGCGAAAGGACAGATAAACGTTCCTCAACCATCATAAAACATGTCTCCTCCAGCATTGACAAGAGTTTCTACTGTAGTTCATTCCAATTATACAGAATATATTTTTGGTAATAAGAAAAATTAAATATCAACTAAGAAGATAAATTAACCCCTATGGTGAGAGCACTCAGAGGCTGATGATACTGCTGACTTGAGAACCTGATGGAGACGAGTGGATACATTTCTAACATGTAATGATGAATTACTTCAAATCAATTTTAATCGGAGAAATCCTCAAATAAAATATAATTATATGGATAACCCTCTGTGTGAGGTAACCCTATACAAATGGCGAAAATTAAAAAGGAGAATGGGGGTAGGGATAAAGGGTCTCCTGTCTGACTCTTGAGTCACCTATACCTCCTTTTCCTGTGTGTGTTCATGTAGACTTCATCCATTGTCTAAAGTTAAGGTTTTAAGGCTCAACTACAGCATTATCACTTACACATATAACATCCCATTAGCTCTTGGGATTACCAGCAGATCCTGTCACTGAACATATGTTTACTTACTTTGGTAAGTGTAGCTATTTAGAGAGTATCTATTGCATTTAATAGGACTATTTATCCCGACCCCCATCCTCCTTTTTAATTTTCGCCATTTGTATAGGGTTACCTCACACAGAGGGTTATCCATATAATTATATTTTATTTGAGGATTTCTCCAATTAAAATTGATTTGAAGTAATTCATCATTACATGTTAGAAACGTATCCACTCGTCTACATCAAGTTCTCAAGTCAGCAGTATCATCAGCTGCTGAGTGCTCTCACCATAGGGGTACTTTTTTCTTCTTAGTTGATATTCAGTTATTTCCCCTGATTGTAGCACCTGTGTCCAGGCAGTAGCGAGGGTTCCCTCTTCCCTTTCCCCTCCCTCCCCCTTAACCCTGGTTAAATAAGAAAAAATAGCCTATAAAAGTAATAGCCCTCTCAGGACTCGACCTCAGGCTTTCAGCTGCCTGTCTTAGCCAGGTAATACTGTGACCTTACAGTATTACACACATATTAAGTACAGGTAGTGTTCCAATTGTGTTTAGTTTTTAATAACATACAGTATGCATAATAATTGTAAAATACTTACAGGCAGCCCTATCTTTCCAGGTTTACCAGGAAAGCCTATTTCGCCGGGCAATCCCTACAGAAGGAAGCAGAACAAACTTCTTATTGCGTTATTGGAAAAGTACTTTTCACACAATAGATTTATACTGTTGACTTCACTCAAACAGGTAATTACTGCCTCACTGTTCGAAAGGTCTGATTCTACCTTGGGAAATATAAGAGTCGCTGATCCATATCTCCATGGCACCGATTCTTCTGGGCACACACATGTAAGCGTTCACAGATGTAGAATTTATTTGGGACGAATTGCTTACAAAGGAGTAGGTGGACAGCACACTCATAACCTTTTTATTCTTAGCACATTCGTTTCTAATAAGATCTGCAATGCTATTAACCAATAACCATACACTCTTATCTCACCACAAACTATTCAAATGTGTAATGTAACTATAACATATGTATAGCATTTATCATTCATTTCCTAATGAATGACAATTAAACAGTAAGCTAATATGTGATGGGAGGGATAGTTAATGTTTTTTTGGATACAGTATCTAGATAAGAAACTTTTACGCTCTCGAAAACTGATGTGCAACAATTAAAGATGGTTTCCAGTAGTTCAGTAGAAGGGATCCTATCACACCTTGCAGAACAGGGGTCGCCAACTCCAGTCCTTAAGGGCCACCAACAGGTCAGGTGTAAAAGATAGCCCTGCTTCAGCATAGGCGGCTCAATCAGTGCCTCAGTAACAATGACGGAGTCATTGATTGCATCGCCTGTGCTGAAGCAGGGATATCCCTAATACCTGGCCTGTTTGTTGCCCTTGAGGACTGGAGTTGACCCCCCTTGTTGTAGCTGTCGTTGCTTTGTAATTCCCAGGACTTGGGCAGGAAAAACATGCAATATAATTTCTAGCTCTCCCAGCAATATTACATAATACAAGAAATCAATCTTCATACTTGAAGTCCTGTAGTTCCAGGGGGTCCAGGAACACCCGGTGGTCCATGTGAGCCCTGAAACAAAACAAAGGCATAATACAATCATATTATATGTAAATAGATACGGTGTGCGCGTGTATGTGTATACATGTGTGCGAGAATGTATCTTTATGTACCCCTTGATAGAGACAGAGTACAGGTAGCACGAAAGGTATAAACAAAATTAACTGCATCTGTTAGGCTTGTTCATTTTCTATGGGAAAGGAAATGGTGCAAAGCGCTAATGCTAGGTGTGCTTACTATGAAGCGAACTGGTAGTTTCAACGTTATATATGTGAATTAAAAATCAAATATCAAATAACATGTGACATAAACACAGTGTGAATGGGGGGACTGCCTAACCAACGAAAGTCCTCTGATCGATCTTGGTCAGATAGCATACGAAAAAGAAACAAGTGACTTTCAGGTGCCTCCAATAAACATATAATGTCCAGAAAATAGAAGAACGGAGCGAATATATAATAGGGATTAAACCATGAAAATGTGTCCCGTCCAGAGTGTCCGGAATAATAGGTGACGCCGGATGACACGTTTTGTGACCTGCGTCACGTCTTCAGGGGTATGTCATGAGTGGCACAGGTCACGAAACGCATTGGGTCACAGGTCACACTTCTAGCGCATCAGCTCCATACCAGAGGTGCACACTCGGACGCACCTGTGGTGTCGCTTCATTCGGACGACTGCAATTGCTATTTCCAAACCGAATTTCATCTGACGGGTGCCGCACCACATTTAGTACCAAATACCAGATCCAAGGGATCCCTGCGTGAAGCGACCATCTCCTCTTCGATGCAGAGCTCCGTTCATGTACTATTAGTACTCCGTGCTCATATATGTTCTGCTTCTCGTAAGTAGGGCTCCTGTTATTCCCACTGAATATACGCCTGCATTACATCACCTCTAAATCTATATCTATTTTAATGCCAATTTGACTAGAATAAATAGTTTTTTTACTTTACCTTTTTATCCATAGCATATTGTCTGTCAGTAATCATTGTTTGTCAGTCAGTCCCATTCTATGCTTGTCTCATCCTATGTCCTGTTTCCCATTTGTACTTTGTGTAGTATCCTATGTCTATCATCCATCAACCCATAATTTTAATTTAATACAGTATCACACTATGTTGTCTTTGTTGTTCCCCCTCCATATGTCCTGATGTTCACCTGTGTGTCGTCTGGAGGCTTTATTATTCCGGACATGCTGGACAGGACACATTTTCATGGTTTCATCCATATTATATATTCGCGCTGTTCTTATCTGTTCTGGACATTATGGGGCGTATTCTAGTTGCTTCGATATATTTGCTGCCATCTCAAACGATGTGGCATGATCCCACTGAACCGTTAATCATTTGTGTTATCACAGTATTCAGAAAGAATCAGAAACCGTTTCCATAAGTCACAAACAGTGAGGTAGGAAAATGCCAATACCGTACGAGGCAGCAGCGATGTGATCTCAGCTTCACACTCTAAGTTCTCTCCTGTACGATCTGGCCGCAGTCTGTAAGAGCTGCACAGAGAGAGCCACATCTCCCTGCACAGCTCTTACAGGCGACTGCAGTGTTTTTATTTACATTTTAATAACAGTGTACTGTTGCAGGGGGTCTCCGGGGCTGAACCGTATTAATTTCAGGTCCGTGGACCCCCTGCTTCCTGAGATACAGGCCCCAGTATGGAGTGCCGTTATCGCCTACGCGTTTAAATGTCCAGGTCACGTGACACGGTAGATTTAATCATTGCAGGGGGATACCGGCACCCCATACCGGGGCCTGTATCTTGGGAAGCAGGTGGTCCCTGGGGCTGTAATGAATGCAGTTAAGCTGCGGAGATCCCCTGTTATTAAAATGTAAATAAAAACAGCTTAATTACTTTAGTGGCTAGCCAATAAAGCAATGAAAGGGTTAAACCCGAGTAGCTGGTTTGCTGGGGGTACAGGGGGTGGGTGAAGGGGGTAGTTGCCCCAGGGTGGGTGTTTAGGCCTCCTGGAAGGTTGTGGGAAGAGTTAACCCCTTCACTATCATAGCGGTTGTACCTGCTATGGTAATGAAGGGGTTAAACAATCCCGCTACCCACCGGAGAGGCCTAACCATCCTCTCTTGGGGCAAATACCCCCTTCACCCAATCTCCCTAGTGCCAAGAAACATTAAAATACCCTACTACCCACCCCCTCTACCCCCAATAACCCACCCCCATTCTTCCCCAACACAAACAGTATAATAATGGGCAAAATTACTATTATCTAGATCTGGATAACAGCTAATTTGTCTATTAATAATAAAACATTATCCAGCCAGGATAAAGTAATTAAAATCTCTACCTACCCCTGCCAGGATGAAGCCTGTCCTCAGAAACTTCCTTCGCATCATGTCTACCATGGGCAGCAATATTACAATCAAAAAACAAATTAATGGCCACTAACCCCTTAATCACCTTAGCAGTTTGTAACCGCTATATTAATTAAGGGGTTAGCCCCCCTCCTCCGCTACCCACCCGGGATCCTAACCACCCTCTCTGGGGCAACTACCCCCAAACCCCATCCCCACTACACATTGATTGGCACAGTGTTAAACCATGGGTTTGCCACTATAGCAATGAATGGGCAATCTACCAATAAAAAAACAGGCACCAAATAAAATAGATTACATTTCATTCAAAATAAAAAAAATGCCAATAAACCAATCAATTGGCACAGTGGTACACCATGCCCATATAATATGGGCATAGTTTGCCACTATGGTAATGAATGGCACAAAATAAAACACATGACATTTAAAAAAAACAAAACAAGCATTTCACAATAAAGCCAATGATTGTGACTGTGTGCTAAATCATGCCCACAATATATGGGCATGGATTGCCACACTGAAAATGAATGGGCAACCTAAAAAATAAAATAACACAAAATACAATACATAACAATTAAATGAAACAAGCACTTGCCAAAAAATGCATTGATTGTCACTATGTTTATCTATAGCCGGGCAGTCAATGGTTAACCTGGAAAAAAAAATACACAATAAAATAAAATAGAATAAATGTTTTTCTTACTATTGATGTCTTTACCCCCCATCCTACGTGAGCACCAACTCTTGGACAGTCAAAGCACAGAAGTCTGTGATCATATCTTGATTGAAGAGACGTCTCCCCAGTAAGTTCTTCATTCTTCATTATTTTCTTCTTTCTTTTCTTCCCTTCTGTCTTCTTTATTTGTAATCCAATGGGGTGGATGTTGTCCCGTTGCTTCTTAAGCTCAAATGAGATAGGAAAAGCCTTATATAAGGCCTGTGATTTCACATTTGAGTGTCAATGGTGTCAATGGTACACTCTCAATTCGATTAGCTGGTGTACCATTTGTCAGGGTTTTTTTTTTTTTTTTTAAAGGATGTGACGTCATCTTAAAGGGAGGTAAGATAGCCAATCAGACATCACCAGAAAAAAATGACTGCCATCACATGGTAATCCAAAAAATTGGATCAGGCGATATACCATGTGAGGCATCACATGGTACACCCCAATCTAATTGGTTGAAGTACCATCTGATGGTAGCCATTGTTATTAAGGATATGACATCCCATACTTTAAGATGACATCACATCCTTAAAAAAAATGGAAGCTGTCACATGGTACTACAACCATCAGATTGGGGGTGTACCATCTGATGCCTAACATGGTAAATCTCCCAATCCAATTTTTTGGATTACAATGTGATGGCAGACATTTTTTTCTGGTGATGTCATTTTAAAGGGAGAGAACCATTGCCTTCCTGATTGCTGATTGGCTGGCTTCCCTCCCTTAAGATGATGTCACATCCTTTAAAACCAGCCGATCGGATTGGATGTGTACCATTTGACACTCAAACAACATCCGCCCCATTGACAACATCCGCTCCATTGGATTACAGTACCAGTAAAGAAGACAGAAGGAGAGAAAAGAAAGAAGAAAAGAATGAAGAAAGGAAAAAAGAACTCACCGGGAGAGGTCTCTTCAATCAAGATATAATCACTGATGTCTGCGCATTGGCATTTATTGTATTTTATTTAATTGTGTATTTTTTTTTTAGGTTACCCATTGACTGCCAATGTGTTTATCTATGCCCCTTTCGGGCTATAGATAAACACAGTGACAAGCAATGCATTTTTTGGCAAATGCTGTTTTTATTTAATTGTTTTGTATTATTTTTTGTGTTATGTTTTTTTTTTTTTAGGTTACCCATTCATTGTCAGTGTGGCAATCCACTCCCATATATTGTGGGCATGGTATAACACAGTCACAATCAATGGCTTTATTGTGAAAGGCTTGTTTTATTTAAATGTCGTGTTTTATTTTGTGCCTATTTTTTTTTATAGCTTGCCCATTCATTACCATAGTGGCAAATCATGCCCATAATATATTGGCATGGTGTAACACTGAGCCAATCAATTGATTTATTGGCATTTTTTTTTATTTTGAATGAAATGTAATGTATTTTATTTGGTGCTTGGTTTTTAATTGGTAGATTGCCCATGCTTTGCGATAGTGAAAAACCATGGCCATAATTTGACCAATATTTAACACTGTGCCACTCAATGGGTAGTGGGAAGTGGGGGGTGTTAGGAATCCAGAGTGGGTAGCGGGGGAGAGAGGTTTACCCCTTAATTACTATAGTGTTTACTAACCGCTACAGTGATTAAGGGGTTTGTGGTCATTAGTTTATTTTTTTTATTGTAATGTTGCTGCCCACGATGGACATGGATGTGGAGGATGGTGATGAGGATGGCCTTCATGCTGGCAGGGGCAGGTAGCACTTTTAATTACTTGATGCTGGCTGGATAATGTTTTATTTAATGGGCAAAATAGCTATTATCCAGGTCTCGAACATAGTTATTTTGTCCATTATTGTACTGCATGTTTTAGGGTGGGGTAGGGTAGTTGGGGTAGAGGGGGTGCCCATTCATTGATATTAGGGTTATCTTTGCTCCCATTGAGGGCATAGGTAACCACACTGGCAATCAATGGTTGTTTTGGCTAATATTGTGTTTGAATGTTTATTGTGGGTAGCGGGGGTGGGTGAATGTGGTATTTGGCTCATGGTGGGTGTTTATGCCTAACGGTGGGTAGCAGGAAGTGTTAACCCCTTCATTACCTTAGCGGTATTAACTGCTTAAGTAATGAAGAGGTTAACTCCTCCTGCAACCCTCCCGCAAGGCTTAAACACCCACCATGAGCCAAACACCACATCTGCCCACGCCCGCTACACATAATAAACTGGGCACTAGTATTTAACCCTTCATTGCCTTAGCGGTTAACCACTAAGGTAATGAAGCTGCCTGTAAATGTATTTTTAGTGCATTGGATGGAAGCAGGGGGTCTCTGGAGCTGGTATTACAGTAATGCGGGGGATCTGCAGAGACACACGGCTTCCCGGCATCAATCTGATGCAGGAAAAATAAAAAAAAATCTGTCCTACTCGCAAATCCCAGAATATTGTGAGGAGCTCGCTAGGTGAGAGCCTTGATGATCTCATCGGAGGTACTAAAATAGGGCGATTTCTCAAAAAATGCGAGCTGGAGCTGCTTGTCAGCTGCCGCTCAGTGTGTTTGAGCAGGAGCGAGACCGCTCGGGGAGATGCACTTCCCGAACGAGTTTGGCAGGTTATCGAAGCTTTCTAAATAGCAACCATGCCAAATCGTACGGGAAGTGCTCAAAAATCTCGATGAGTTAGTCATAGAAGCTACTAGAATAGGCCCCTCTATGTTTACTGGAGGTGCCTGAAAGTCACTTGTTTCTAGTTCATTTTCAATGCTTTAATCGATGGCCTCAGTAACCAATAGAGAAACACACACCAAAGATTGAAGAGGACATACTGTATGCTGGTGACGGAGCTGTCCCTTATTTTTAGTTGCATCTGTCCTCGCCTTTTTAGTTCAACTGATGCAGATTACAGTATACAGTACAAAGGAAAATATTTAACCCAATTATTGTATATAATGAAAACCCCTTTTCAGAAGTAGGACTTATTCTATTCCATTTGTGCCCGAAATGTGACGTTGAAGTAAATGAGGAAATTCGTCTGAAAACAGCCAGATGTACAGTACTGTTCCTGTGACCGCGGCGGTGTGCGATGTTAGCTCCGCGTGAGCAATTTGTCATTGCAGTTCAGTATGTGTTCACCAGGTGGAGCACTGAATGGATACAAGTGATTAATATGTGCTGCACAGTCATTGGAAATGGAAATTACCTTTTATATTGTGTTTGTTGCAACAAAAAGAGTATTAATCGCAAACTGGGTGGAGATAAGTGATTAATAATCTGATTAAACCCGTGAAATAAGGTCAAAATATAGGATCAAAATACTCTCAAATATCAAATTCCATGAGGAACACGTACCTACAGTCAAACCAGCAGCTGTCCTAGGTGAAAAGGCTGTGTTGGTAATAGACTCTGTGGCTTTGAGAGGGTTTGTGCCCGATCAAAAGGGTGCAGGTGCTCAGCGGTTTACCTGATGTTGTCAACAGGACAGGTTTTAGGATTATCTCAGGGCAGCTGGATCCGCGCGGGCTTGTATAAAGGAGTAGTGAACAGAAGAGGGCACTAAGAACTTTGAAATTGGTTTTATTAGAACAGCAGCGTAGTCATTACAAACAGGACTGGGTTTCAGCATTAGAAATAATGTTATTAAGCAGTCTCTCCCACTTGCGAGTCACATAGTGGCTCAACTCCTCCCTAGAGCCTCTTGCCCTGCCAAGTCGCAGATCCAGGCCACTGACCGGAAGTCACTGGCAGTCCACCCCAGGTCTCTTCGTAGCCCTGAGGATGGAAGTACTCCCTACAGCCGTGTAGATCCTTCTCTGAGCATTTTCTAGGGAGCCCCTAACATTGGGATACTGTCCCTATGCTGAAAACAAATAAAAGGGATTCTGCTGCTTGCCTTACAGGTCAGGATAGCCCGGAGACCTCCCTGGAATCCTCCTGGATGGCAAAGGGTCTGGGGTCTCCCCTGATGTTTTTGGGATCCTCCCTGGGGGTCTGAATACAAAATGGTGGATCCCCACCTGTTATACCCACAGGGTGTGTCTACACTCTGCCCCAGTATCTGGGCAGAATAAATGTTGCAACCTGGTCACACCACATACATGTGACCATCTAGCAACTTCCAGACCTAGCACAGGGCCAAACGTGTGCAACATTATAATAACACTGTGACTAACTCACGTGTACCTCCGGAGACCTGGTGTGGAATTAACCCCTGCACTGCCTGCAGTTACCAGGACTGGCATGCAAGGATTTCCCAAACTTAGCAAGGGTGCTATATATGTTTATTCACATAGTAAAAACGTTACTACGCTATGTTGTTGCTTTTTGTCTTCTTCGCATGAGCACTGCTGCAGAGAGAAGAACATCCCCATACCCAGTGTGTTCCTCCATGGAGGAAATTGCTATGTGAGAGTATTTTGATCCTGTATTTTGACTTTATTTCATGGGTTTAATCAGATTATTAATCACGTATCTCCAGCCAGTTTGCGCTTAATACTCTTTTGTTGCAACAAACACAATATAAAGGGTAATTTCCCTCTCCAATGACGGTGCAGCACATATTAATATAATAATACGGTATGTATTTGTTACTTTTATTTTTGAATGTGAAAGATATAACGGGGATACTGAAAAGAAAGCAATATTTTACTTGCCCTATTCTCTATTTTGTTTCATTGTGAAAAGCTATAAGTCCTGAATTAATATATGTAAAGACTATAATTATAATGTACAATATCCAGCTGTAAAAGAGGAGGGTTGACCAACTCTGGCCTTTCCTATTAATTGGAAGCTTTATTTTAGGTAACTTTATTTTCCCATCTTTTCAGTTGAAGGAAGGGGTAACAAAAGAAGCAGACACATGGAGAAGAGTGACACCTTCTCCTGACATTAAGACAACAGCACAGGAAGCCCGGGAAGCGTACAGTAAAGCAGGGGTGGTCATCTCCAGTCCTCAAGTGTTTCTGTGCCAACAGGTCAGGTTTTCAGGATATCCCTGCTTCAGCACAGGTGGCTCAATCAGTGGCTCAGTCGAAGCAGGGATATCCTGAAAACCCGACCTGTTGGTAGCTCTTGAGGACTGGAGTTGGCCACCCCTGCAGTAAAGCCACCAAGACAACATTGACTATCAGTTCTTATTTCATTTCACTAGATGGAGCACCAGGACCAGAAACAAGTACGATTCAATGACATGAAGGAAGAATAAGTGAAGACCCACATCTGCTAACAAGAGGCATGGAAGGAGGTCGGTGAAAGCTGGCCCTAGTAAATAGTGTGTTGTAAGGATCAGAAATGTGTGCCTATACCACACATTGCAACTCCTCTTTCCTAATGTTACTTATATGTCTCAAGCGCCTATTCCCATTATGTGTTATATTATGATGTCACCTGTATTAGTGATGTGTACAGAGATGGTGTCATATAACTAAAGATATTTATATACATACCGTACATAGATACAACTCAATAACAGAATTGGGGAGGAGACCGCTTCATTATACTTAACGTGTGTGGCTGAATATCCTGTCTGTGAGTTAAGTAATGTCTGCTCTTGACCGTCCGATAAATGACATTTGTAATGTGCAGATGTAGCAGATGTTACCTCCTCCGTTAACGCAACATGTTGCATCAACGCTACCACAATAGTTGACACAAGATGTCCTGCATCTCTGCAGCGCACACATTATAGTCCGCCTTTTGTCTTGCGGTAACCCGTGTTGGCGGGCGTAACAGTGCTTGCCACATCTGCGTTTACATTTCCCCAGCATACTGTAGAGCTGTGCCACTGCTGTATGGGACCATGTGCAAAATCTGCACTACAGATAAAGAGTGCAGATTACCAGCTAATTGATCAGGACACACTTTAAAGGTTTGTCCTCTACAGCTGATGTCTAGGAGACACCGCACGAATACGGAGCAAGCTTCGAGTTTGGGATTCTGTGGTGCCAGCAGAGTTGCTCTTTGCACATGGTCACTTGCCCTAAAAGTATGGACATTAAAGAACGATGGGATAATCACCTGAGATTACACTGGCATTTGCTAACTATATATTGATTAGACTATTCATTATTTTCCTTAAAACAAGAAAAAATAAAATCAACTAAATGGTAAAAGGGTAATTTGTTCATATAAACAGAATTTTTGATAGAATTTTAATTTTTATAACATGGTACTGACACTCATATTTGGTGACAAAGCACACATGACATACTCAATTCCTATGTATCAACACTTTATATATAGAATACATGTATTCATATTTATAATATAAGTTACTCAGCAGGATTGACCTAATATCGCTTGTCTTCAGGGATATAAATCATACATCACAGACCATGAGTATGGGATACCCAATGGATCTGCATACAATGTCCATCGTTTTTTTACCTTAAACACAACACACATGCAATAAGATACACAATACATGTACATTATTATTGTAAAAAAAATATTTGCGTAGGATTTACCAATTGATTATAATAAAAACAGTTCAAGCATAATTACCCCTACAATATTATGTACAATTATTACTATAGCTTGGTGTCATGGGCAACGTTTAAAATTTCTCATCCTCTTGGCATTACCTGATATATCATACTCACCACTAGTCCTGCGGCTCCATCCATTCCTGGCGCTCCATCTTCTCCCGTCATCCCCTGTGCAATAAAATACACGTTGAACATCATATGTTTCAAAATAAATAAATTAAAAAAAAAAAATCATAAACAAGTTGGGAGTACATGTGGTCACTAATTGATATTCAATTATGTTCATTGTTTGCCTTCCTCTCGATCAATATACTGTAAGTAGGGAAATAGGATAAAGTATCTGCCTTCTAAATTTAGCATAGGTAGACCTTGATGTACGTATGTCTATTTTCAAGCTCATCTACTATGTAACAACTATGTAATAACTATGTAACAACTATATAACAATGTAATGTGACCACGTCACTATATTTGTGCTATTTGAGTCGATTAACCTGCTTTCCCCCTTTACAGAAGAAGATCACACTTTAGAGGACTGAACACACAAACTGTTACAGGTCGGAGCTGCTATTTTATATTTCCATTTTTCACAGCAAGAAAACCTCTTCCCTGATTGCTAGAAAGTTATTGGAATCACATTTCACTATTAACATGTAATGCGTACATCTATGAACTTGTAACAATATTATACATTTTGCACTTGTTTTGTCACAGGTGATGGTGCTTCTTATCTTTGGATAAAAAACGAATTGATATCAAGTTAAGAAGATTATTTTAGCAGCTGATATTTGGGCACAGATTAAGTACACACAGCTAGATATAGTGAATAAATAAAAAGTTGTGTATGCGGAGCACGCGCATTTTAAGTGAAACTTCTTTGTCTTTGGTCACTGTTTTGTCATAGATATTGTATTTGTGATTAAAATTCAAAAAACAATGTCAGTGACTTAGAACGTGCGTGCTCGGCACACACCTCTGTTTTAGCTATTTGCACTTACTGTATATAGTTATCTCTACATCTCTGTGTGTGCGTGTGTGTGTGCCTCTGTGTGTGCGTGTGTGTTTGCGTGCACATGTGTGCGTCTGTATGCGTTTGTGTGTGTGCCTCTGTGTGTGTGCCTGTGTGTGTGCTTCAGGTGCCTCTGTGTGTGTCTCTCTGGTGCCTCTGTGTGTGTGCCTGTGTGTGTGCTTCTGATGCCTCTGTCTCCCAAGCTGGGTTGTTGTTTCTCCTGCGCATGAGCGGTGCGCCGACCTGGCAGCTGGTACGCATGTGTTCTGAGCCTGTCTGCCATTGCGCATATGCACCGCGCCCGGACGCCACCGCGGATGTGTGGGGAGACCCGGCATGGTTTTCTTTTGTGCATACGCGAGTGTGACGGTAACGCGCAGCAGGCACAATGGCCACTATTGGTACCGAGACGTCACTCGCGTTACGGTTTTTCGTTACAACACAAGGATTTTTTCCCATGAAAACACTGTAGGCGCCAGCAAAGAAGTTAAGTGACAAAATCCGTCCACTATACAGCATACCACAAATAAAAATAGCACTTCTGATCACATTCACATGTCTCAGTTTGTGCTCCTGTCTGAGACATGTGCTCCTTAAGTTTGTGCTCCTGTCTGAGACATGTGCTCATAAGTGGCATTTTATTTTTTTGCTGTACGATGTATGGTGGAGGGTTTTCGTCACTTTTTAGCTCACCATAGCTTACTTTGTGTATCTAGTGTGTGGCCACTACCAGCTTCACAGGGCAAGGTCAGTCACCATCCTCACACTGGTGAGACTAAAAATTAGGTTGAAATGGCTATCTGTGAGTAGGCTTTTTTGACAAAGCACGTCTTTAACCCAGGCTTTGCAGTAAAAGCTGATAGGGATCCGTATTAGAATGGATAAGAAACACAATGTGACACCCTTAGTGCGTATTGGAATGTCATTACCCAGAATCCCTTGCGGCAGTGGAAGCATTGCATGCTGAGTGATGATGGGGTAAGGCAGGTTTGTGAACCTGTCTGACACGTGAATATGCTCATAAGTGGTATTTGTATTTGCGGCCAGGTTAACAAATCTCCATTAAGTTAAGTAACGTGACTTTAACCTAAGTTAGCGTCACTCTTTTGTGTGCTCCTTCTATTTTTTTGCTTGTTACTCCCTGCATACCCACAAAGGTCTGTTAAGTTTAAAGCTGGGTCTTAACTTTACGGTAGTTGGGGCTGTAACATTGTCTGGATGGGTGTTACACCACAGTTACTGCAGGTATGGTTTAACTAACATAGCAGTATTTCTGGTGTTATTTCCCCATCTTTTTTTTAACTTTAGTTTAATACCTATTTCAAGGTCTGGATATACAGTAAATAAAGCTAAGACATACAGTAATTAACAGCAGGCAACATTGAGCTATAATAACGTGACATTAAGCCTATGCTAATGGGATAAACAATAGCTGTATTTTTTGCATATAATCAGCTTTGTGGATATGCGTTAACCTCAGGGAAAAACACATCCATTACTGATTTAGGGAATGTGACATTATGAGCACTGATCTAGCAGGACTCTCTGGATCTGGCCCTTAATATATGACACCTGAACCAATTAGTAAAGCCAATAACGGCAGTCATATATTTATAGCATATAATACACTTACTGTCAGATAGGGCTACTTTTCTTGTCATAAAAAAAATATGCCCCACAAAACAATGCTATAATAAATAAATTCAACAAAAAAGAGATGGATGTACCTCGCAAATTACATTTTTTGTTTTTATAAAAAATGCATTTCAAATCCATCCTTGAACTTTGATTGACTGCTCAAAATTGTGTTTATCATCTATGAATGTTTCCTACTATTAAGTTTCATAGAAAAGAATTTGAGGACCCCGGAAAAGTCCTTTGCTGTTCCATATCCCAATGTATCCATTACAAATTCACCCCGCCCCCCTTAAGATCCAGCCACTGGTTATAATAATAATATTTTTCTTTATAATCGATGTGACAGTGGTTGGCCACACGAGTGTGAAAACCTTCATTCCCGGTGATACACATATGGTGATATACTTATTGTAGTAAATCTAGATGAATGTAGTAAATGTGCTTCTGAGAATAACTATATCCATCCTTCAGATGTGCAGCAAATTTCATGGAAACAAGCATGATTATTTATAGATACCTAGAAAGGAAATTAATTATTGCCCTGGCTTTTTCTTGAACTTGTCCCACGGTGATTACCTGTATTCCAACAGTAGGACAAAAGTGTATGTCCCCGGGAGGGTGCGGTACCTGCACCCAGTAGAACTCTACAAGTAACCTAGCTGTACATCTTATTTTATAGTGCACCAAGTACCTGCGCTCTCCAAAACAAAAAGGAGTGCAGCAACAAGGTCCAACCACAGTATTAACAGCAGCGTTATTCCTTTAACTACTAAATATTTCTCCATTATATTCATGATCAATATAATGAATGTGAACACAGTATAGGACGGTTACACATACACTGACTTTATTGCACTTTTAGGATACTGACATAATTGCACTTTTAGGATATATAAAGTATGTACTTTAAGAAATATATAAATATTGTGAATTTGGTGTGCAGTATGTGCTATATGGATTGCATGGATTGTGTATTGGAAGGAGATGAGGTTTATCAGACTGATGCAGAATTGTTTGTATTATTTATATGTGGATTTGATGTACTGTAAAAAAAGTTACTAAATGCAGCCGCGTTGTTGATGTGACACCGCAGTCTCTGGCACTAATGTTTAGGATCTTGGAGGACGTATTAAACTGTGGTATGGACCTACTGAGAAGGGCAGATAACATATTTTAATTTAATCTGTGATAAAATGATTCCCTAAAAGCAGTAATTCATGATACTTTACTTTCTGTCCATTACATGATTACATTGAAATACTGCAACTAAAGCTATGCAATTGTGAATCCCCAAACCATCACATTATTAGAGAATGGAGCAGTAAAACATCATGTATGGAGCGTCACAAAAAATGTGGCCTGTCCACCCCTATGCTTTTGTGCTACGTAAAATCAGGTATTACAGCCTGGCACTAATAGTACCATGAATGCAATAGTAGCAGCTAGCAGGTCATAACAAATGTCTGATAACGGATAGATGGCTCAGTTCTTAAATTAGATGCGGATGAGGGGGTGATAATATGGACCAGGAGGGGTCTCTGGAGAGTGGAATCCATTTTGTTTATGTGCCTCCATTTTTTCTTTGTCCATTATGTTTCTCTATGTCAGGTTTTTTATGTGTCTGTGTGTGTGTGTCTGTGTGTGTGTCTGTTTCTGTGTGTCTGTGTGTGTGTGTGTGTTTGATGTTACAAGTATAGGTTTTGCTGATAGGGATTCTTCAGGTCATTACTTCTTAACCCAACACCCACTAGGTTGTTGTTAAACGTATCCTGTGTCTGTAGTCGCTGATAGGGATTTTTAGCATCATGCCTTTTTGACCCAAAGACTAGTAAAATGTGGTTAAGCGTATCCTGTTTCTTTAACAGTTAGAAATACAGTTTGGGTTAGTTATAAGTGACCTGTAATTCTATAGGCTTATGTAGCCAGGTCCCCTCCGATCCCCAGAGTTATTTCTGAACTCCCCTTATCTCCGTTGTCTGATGGGATGTTGCGGGGAAGTGGAACTGGCTATGGGATCAGCGGGAGCTCCGGTGGGTCTCTCCGGTGGGCGCCGCCATCTTGGCGGTGCGAGTGCATCTGCGGTATGCTCGCACATGCGCGGATGAGGTGCACCATAGAGCTGGGCATTCCTGAGCTCGCGCAGCAGAGTGAGCGGCGGCCATTACAAGTAGCGCTGGAGCAGTTCAGGGTCAGAACAGTTGCGGCGGCCATTACAAGTTTGCGCATGCGCAGGAGAGCTAGCGCACGCGGTGCCAATAGCCAAAGGGTTCCGCAGGGACTACAAGACCGAGAAGCCACTGGGGCTGCTACCCATGTGACACCAGGGAACCAATTGCGTGGCAGACGTCTCCTGCAGGAGATGGATACATTCGGCGCGCTGAGGGCTTGCTAGTTAGTTGGAGCTGGGATGCAGAGAGGGTACGTTGTAGGTACAGGGAGCAGGTGGCCCCTGTACTAGGCCAGAAACCCCCTTAGGCCCCAGCTAGGCCCCAACTCACCCTCAGCTTGTGGCTGCTGCAGGGACTTCCCTTAGGATAGGGACAGGGTCCTGTAGCACCAGTGAGGGCCACAGCCAGGAAGAGTGAATATCCTGGGCACTGTTGCTGAAGGTGAATTATCCTCTGTAGTAGCAGAAATAACAGACTTTCCAAAGGTGGATCACTCCATGTGGGAGCCATCCATCGCAGAGGTGGATCACAACGTGGGATCATCCTTCTAGATCAAGGGATTCCAAGTAAAGCATCTGTGTACCCAGGTGTGGACATATCCGGCAGGTACCTTCCTCACAACACCTGCACCAACGATCATCCCAAACTAGTGGTCAGTGCTGTCTCAAACTTGGGTGGGTTTGGGACTCTTGGGTACACAGTGTTTGGGGATATGTTGTTGGGTTATGGCCCTGCAAGGTCTAGTGTTATAGAGTGACACTGTTATATTGTTATTATTATTATATTATTGTTCTGTTCTACCTATAGCAAACTGTTTATACATAACCTGGTGTATGTGGTTACTGTATGTGGGTCCTGTGTCAGGGGTTATTCTACACTCTAGAATCCTGCACAAGTGGAGGCACTGCTACACTGGCGACACACTTTATTCGAGCTCGGCTAGTCCCACAAATTCGGGTATACCCGGGTGTATTGAGGTTTGTGACTGTTTTCTGCCCGAGTGCATTGAGTTATTTTCCAGGCAGGGATTGAAGCATTTTATTCCCTCTGGCTGCAATACTGCACAGTATATATATATATACTGCATTACAATTCATGAATTTATGCCATCTTGTAGACACGCGAAGCATTGCAGCCTATTAAATCCTAATCATTATCATTTAACAGATCAGCCGCCCGTCAGCCAGGCATGAACCCAGGCTGGGAAGGCAAATGCAACGGGGCTTGTCAGAGGTGAGGAGCGGCGCATTCCAGGTATCTGCCAGGTACATACCGGGTATTTGCTCGAATAAAGTGTGTCGGTGCAGTATACTGTGAGTATGTTCCAGGATACACCCCAGGCTCCCAGTGGCAGAGGTTCAGGCCTCCTGTGAGCCTGACAGGTATTGCATCACAACTGGTAATACATGTACAGTAGATTTCCCCACATGGTCCTTATCTGCGATTGGGGGGGTGGGGGGTGTTAAAAAGACAAAGTAACCCCCCATGCACAGGGAATACATGAGTGACATCATTATAATCTGCCTACCAACCAATGTTAGCCTATGTATGCAATTTTGTATAAGTACTGTGTGACAACTTCTCTCACCAGAGGTCATTGCTTGACACTCCTTGTGATCACAAGTATTGTGAATCAATAAATTACTCAATATATCGAACCTGTGTTGGCTCTTGCCCATGTGCGAAGAAGCTGACATTCACAGGGGTGTGGTTATGATATTAATCCATTTTGCTACACTCTACAGTGTCCATCTTCAGAGAGTGAATAAGAAACACTGCTTATACTGTATGTTCTAATAATTAAGTAAGTAAAGTTTCACCCTGATTAAAGACATGCACATAAAAACATGTTCCACTCTTTTCCTTTACCATTTTCACTTTTTATATATATTATGCTTATATACTTTTGAAATATACAAACAATTGCAATTAATTCCTCATGTTATCTTTCACAAAGTGGCACAATCTATGTAGCATTAACTGAAGTTATTGACAACATAAGTATAAGTAATTTCTTAGCGTGTCTCTGGCCATCCATTGCAGTTGAGGATAATAGTCTTCCATGATTGTTTTATCTGTGAATCCAAAGATGGCTGATGTGTCCCTTGGTTTTTGATTCGGTCAACTAAGCACAGTTTATTTCACACCAACTTTTCTAACTCCTGTTGTCATTGTATGGTTTTGAAGTTCTGATATCCTTGCAATAGGCTCTTCCTCCACCTGGAGTGATCCTGGGCAATAATCTCCCACAAATTGGTGTCAATATTTCACTTATTTATGTTGGCTTTGAAAACGTACTTGAAGAGCTTTCTCTGCCCTCCTCTTAACTGAGTGGAAATAATCAAATTTGTTTTGAATGCCTGGAATCTGGCATCCTAAAAAACATAGTCAGTACAGCGACTTTTATGGAGACTACTCAATGAAAGCATGTTAACGGAGGACCTTACAGTAAACTTCTAAGTACTAAGCGTCAGTTGCATTTTCTCAGTAAAGACAGACGATTGCCTGAAGATCCGCTGCCGCGTGACCAAACACTACAGCATTGTCAGCAAGCATGCTATAGTTTCAATGATGGAGATCAGGGTGGTCTAATTTTTGGATCTGAGTTGGCTGAGGTTAAGTACAGGAGCTTTACTGTCCAATTGGTAGATAAGCTCCACTCCAACTGGAAGCTTGTATGTGGTCAGATATAGAGTAAGGAATATTGAGAAGAGTGTTGGGGTGATTACGCAGCCTTCACTTCTGTCTTAACCTCAAAGGAGTCTGTTATGGACCTTTTACTGAGAATCAGAACTTGCCTGTTGTTGTGGAGCAAGCAAAGAATGGTGATGAATTTTGATGTACAGTTCCAAAGTGCAGGGAAACAGTTTAAGGCCTGGGACCCGCTGCGCTCGTTGGCGCGGGCGGCAATGTAGCGAGTTCCCCACCAGCAGGGGAATCCTCGCGAGTCGGT
This sequence comes from Ascaphus truei, assembly GCF_040206685.1. Lineage (NCBI taxonomy): Eukaryota > Metazoa > Chordata > Amphibia > Anura > Ascaphidae > Ascaphus > Ascaphus truei. The sequence goes on along the minus strand of NC_134484.1, from coordinate 23,457,913 downwards.
CCCGGTCCCCACTGGCTGCACAGCTGATCACACGCTGTGGCGCGTCAGCCGCTAGGAGACACCACAGAATGGTGTTTCCTAGCTTCGACGCGTCACGTGGTGTGGCTGTGAGCCAATGGGGAGGGGAGGCTGCGGGAGGAGGAGAGGCTTCGGGGAGCGGGGAGGAGTGTGGAGTGAAAGCAGGTGAGTGCCTGTCTGTATATGTGTGTGCCTGAGTGCCTGTGTGTGTGTGTATGTGTGTGCCTGAGTGCCTGTCTGTGTGTGTGTGTGTGTGTGTATGAGTGTGTGTATGTGTGTGCCTGTCTGTGTGCGTGCCTGTCTCTGTCTGTGTGTGTGTGTATGAGTGCGTGAGTGCCTGCCTGTGTATGTGTGTGTGTGTGTGTGTGTGTATGTATGTATGTATGAGTGCCTGCGTGTGTGTGTTTTTTTTACTTACCTGCAGCCCGTGGCAGCCCGTGGAGGGAGGGGGGGGAAGAGTAGCGGGTCCCTCCGCTCAAGCCACGCCCCCCCTCCCTGTCAATCCTCCCAGTCAATCCTCCCAGTCAATCCTCCCACCTCCCGCTCCGGCCCCTCACGTCATGGCCGCGCCCCCTCACGTCATGGCCGCGCCCCCCCCCGGGGCGTTTGGCCACGCCCCCCCCCGCTCCGAGAAAAGCATCCTGTAGACCGCAGATCGCGGTACAGCGAGTTGCACGCGCCGCCGGCAAGCAAGCCAGCCGTGCGGACGCGTGCAACGGGACCTTAGCCTTAGGCGAGGAGAATCCTGCTTGTGCAACCAACATAACATAGACAAACAAATTCTTCAAAATGCAGGTCTCCTCTAGGACAGAGGTACCAAGTACATCTCTACTCACAAGTTCATAATGCAATTTGTAATTTGTTATTACAGCCAAGAATAGAGGAGTAACAACGTTTCAGGTCCCATATGGACCTTTCATCAATTCTCCACCCTGCTTCTTGATTGGCAGAGTTCAAGGCTTTCATGAGGTCAAAGAACCCCATGTAGCGATGTTTATGTTGTTCCCAACATTTTTCCTGCAGCTGGTGAAAATAATGTTAATTGTGCCTCTTGATTGCCTAAACTCATCCTGATATTCCATGAGCTCTTCAGCCAATGGAAAGAAACTATTATGGGGGAATAGCAAAATGATCTTTCCTGCAGTAAACAGTATGCAGTACTAATTTCCATAGCCTGACTTGTTTACTTTCTTAAAGATTGTCAAGATCACGTCATCCCAGATCTTCTGGATGAGGGTGATGAGCTGTTATGTAGGCTCCTTTTCACCATGCTTAAAAATTTCCATGGGGATTCCATCAGCGTCAGATGTCTTGTTGCTCTTAACCTGCTTCATGGCTTTCCTCACCTTGCAAAGGGTTGGTGTCATTCCGACTTCGTCTCTGGCTGGGTGTTGCGGGATGTAATCGAGTCTATTCTCAGCGACATCAGCGTTTCCATTTAGATCCTTGATCAGATCAACTTAACCTATACAATAGGTCACAAGGAAGTTGGACCCTCAGTGCTCACTCTATATATGGCTTTGGTTGCACTGAAACAAATGTGCATATCATTGATATTAGCAAGATGTTAGATCTCCTTTACCTTGTCTTCCCACCATTTGTTCTTCATATTGTGTTTTCTCCTTTGGATCTCTGACTTGGCTTTCTGACGATTACATTTATTTTGCTTGGAGTTGATGTCATTCTACCAAGCACAAAAGGCCTTGCATTTGTGGTCGACCAATCCATGTATTTCCTTGCTATTCTTATCAATCCAGTTTTTATGTCTTGTAGTTGAGAATCAATCATTGAGAATCATCAGTACTCTTCACAGGTGCTGATGATGATGGACAGAAGGTATTCCAATCGCTGCTGATACTTCCACTGTTGTTGGTAAGAATGAGCCATTTTGTTGAGGCAAAGCTGGAAGAGGTCACTCTTAATTGTGATCTTCTGTTAGCATTGCTTCTGCTGAAGCATCACTTGAAAGTCAGTTTAGTAGACATGACAGAGCAGAAGAGTCAGTAATCCATCTAGTAATCTCAAACTCTGACCATAGCTTGGGTGATGTGGACATCTTTGCGATACCATGCATGAACAATGATGTAGTCGATCAAGTGCCAATGCTTAGATGGGTGTTGCCATGATGTCTTGTGCTTGTTTTTCTTGCAGAACAGGGTGTTGGTAATTTTGAGTCTATGTTCCACTCATTTTAGTCAAAAGGATGCCGTTAGAGTTGACCTTACCCACTCCTTCCTTTCCGGTGGCTCAGTTCCAGTTCCTGCCAACTCTGGCATTAAAGTAATTGAGAAGAATAAGTCTGTCTACCTTCAAAACGCTAGAAAAGATTTGGACAAGATTGCCTTGAATTTCTTCTTAGTACTGTTATCATCATCAAGACTTTTAGCATACACGCTGATGACAGTGGTATATTGGCTCCCTGACAGTTCTTGACAGGGAGCCATTAATTCCAGTATGGAACTCGTTGAGTTGGTTCATTCTTGATGGCAAAACTAACTCCATGAAGCAAGCGTTCTTCTTCCTATTCATGTGTACCCCATACTTAACTAGGATATATATATATACAGTGTTCGACAATTATATACATTTAAACGCCCGGGGCGTGTGGATTTAACCCCCGGGCGAGTAAATATTGGCCCAAGCAGCACACGTGTGTTTTTTAAATTTCCCGCGCTCGCGCTGCTGTTTTCCCCCCGCTCGCGCTGCTGTTTTTCCCGCGCACGCGCTGGAGAAAAAAAAAAAAAAAGCCGGAGGCGGGTTCATGTTGTTGGGGGAGATTACCCCACCTCCGGCTCTCTAAGCAACTTTCCCTCCTCAGCGCTTCCACTCCTCCCCCTTCCGGCAGTCAACCCCTTCCATGCCTGTCTGCCTCAGGCCCCTGCAGGGCCATCTGTCGCCCCCCCCTCCCATCGGGCCATCTGCCCCCCCCACCCCAATCTCTCCCGGCCTCAGTGACCCCCCTCACCCAAATCTCTCCCGGCCTACGTGACCCCCCCTTACCCCAATCTCTCCCGGCCTCCGTGACCCCCCCTCACCCCAATCTCTCCCGGCCTCCATGACCCCCCCCCCGACACCCCAATCTCCCCCCGACACCCGTGACCCCCCCCCCCGACACCCCAATCTCCCCTCCGACACCCGTGACACCCCCGAAACCCGAAATCTCCCCACTCCCGATCTCACCTCCAACTCCGTGTCCCCGGCCTCCGGTGACCAGCCGCATCACTAGCCCCCCCACTCCTCTCTCTCCCCTGTGTCCGGATCCCTCACTGCCACCCGGTGACCCGCAGTGACAGCCGCCGAGGGCGACACCCGGCCTGCCGCTTCCTTGGCTGTCACAGAGACCGGAGACCACAGCGATCCACGGTGAGTAAGGGGGGGGGAGAGGAGTGTG